>NC_134873.1:38427256-38697256 GCF_049852395.1 Peromyscus maniculatus bairdii | reverse complement strand
AGGGAACAGAAACTGAGGGAAGAACTGTAGAAGCCCTGGGGTTGGGCCTTGTTCTCCTTCCTGTTGCTTATCAGGGCCAGACTGGAGCTGTCCTTTGCAACATCCATTGCTCTGACTACTCTGAATGGCTCCAAACTATACTAGACCCTGCATGGGAGCCTCAGTTCACATTATCTGTTCATAAAGACTATATTCTGGTAGTATCATCCCCTGGGAATGGGTCCTGTGACATTAATAAGATAATGTGTGTAAGAGAAGTGATACTAGGAATAGAAGTCAGACTCTTGCACATGCTAGGCAAGCACTCCACCATTGAGCTACATCCTTAATCCTCCTTATGTGTATTGAGACAGGGTGTGAATAAATTGACAAGGGTGTTCTTCAACTCACTGTAGTTTAAACAAGCCTCCCACTTATGACCTTCCTCTCTCAGTCTCCCAAGAAGTGGGAATTATAGGCTTTTCTCACTAGACCAGGTGGATGTTTATTTGTTTGTTTATCTACATATCTCTTGAGCCTGGGTCTTACTACTCTAACATATATAAAGAGTTCTCATAAGAATTAAGTATAACCCCCTTGTGTCAGATTGTTCTTTCTTAGCTTAACTTTTAGGTTTTCTTGCACTGAAGTCATTGGAAGTTAGTTTTAACTCTGGTTGTGAAGCTAAAAATGATTTGAGACAGTTAAAGCCTAGTGGGTGTTGAGGAGACCGGAGTTGCAAGGCTGGGCCCTGTATGAACCTGAGATGACCTTTACTGGGTTTTATAGTGCATGCTACATTCAGTGAAGACCATGCATTGGTTGGTCAAAATGAGGGAATGAGGAGATTTTGGACACTGCATTCTCTTACCTGCTGACAAATCAGAAACATTGTTTTTGTTTATAATAAAACTAAACAATAACAACAACAAATACCATGCCCCCCAAAAAAGCAAAATTTAAAATAATTTTTAATGTAAGCTTGAAAGTTGAAATTTTGAGGTAGGATGTTACAAGGAAAGTAAGTCTTTAAAACAATGAAGTAAGAAAGTTTGAAAATGTAGGCTTGACTAACACTACCCATAAAACGCTGTGATGGCTACTTTTATGTCAGTTTGACACAAGCTAAAATTATATGAAAGGAGAGAAACTAATTTGAAAATGCTTCCCTACAATTCCGCTGTAAGGAATTTTCTTAATTAGTGATTGATGCAGGGGGCACAGTTCATTATGATAGTACAATTCCTAGGTTAGTGGTTCTGGGTTCTATAAGAAAGCAGGCTGAGTAAGTCATGAGGAGCAAGCCAGTAAATAACACCTCTCCATGAGCTCTGCATCAGCTCCTGCCTCCAGGTTCCTGCCCTATTTGACTTCATGTCCTGACTTCCTTAGATGGTAAACAGTGATATGGAAGTGTAAGCCAAGTAAACCCTGTCCTCCCCCAAGTTGCTTTGGTCATGGTGTTTCATCACAGTAATGGTAACCATAAGATGCCTAACCTGAACCTTGACCCCTAACCACACCCCCACCCCTGACCCTGACCTGAACCTTGACAGGGACCTGGCCCTGGACTTGACAAGAACCTCAGATGCTGGAACAGTCAGGTGATAATTGTAGGGACTCTTTCAGTCTGAGGAGATACTATAATTGAAGTTGTAATTGTTCAAGTTTTGACTGTTGTGTTCAGAAGTGTTCAGCCCTATGTAATCCAACAACTTCTTGAAGTTGGATGCTGCTCTTTACTTAGAGGTGGCCTAGCAGGTTTTTGCTTGTTTATTTTTCTTAAAACTGTTCTTTCTTTACACAGAGACTGGCTGTGTTCTTTGGTTTCTTGCCATACCTACTTACACTTAACATAGATACCTGTGTATTCACACACACACACACACACACACACACACACACACACACACACACACCTTGCAGGTGAACTTTCACAAGACAACCTCAAACTACCACTTTTCCAAATCCAAAAGAGCTCTTTCACTAATACTAATGATTCCATGCAAACACTAGAGGTAACAAGGATGACAGTCTAGACTACCTGGTCTTAATTGACCAAGACCTGGCCCACTAGTTCAAGAGAAAGCTCCTACAGAAGAGGTCTGTCTTAGTGTTTACTATTGCTGTGAGTAGACACCATGACCACAGCAACTCCTATAAAGAAAACATTTAATTGAGGGGACTTGCTTACAGTTTAGAGGTTCAGTCCTTCATGATGGGGAGCATGGCAGCATACAGGCAGACAGAGTGCTGGAGCTGAGAGTCCTACATCTTGACTCAGAGGCAACAGGAAGTCTACTGACTGTCTCACTGAAGGAAGCCTGAGAAAAGAGACCTCAAAGCCTGGCCCTACAGTGACACAGTTCCAACAAGAGGTGTGGCACAGATTAAAGGTGTGCCCTCCAACCTCAAGGTCTGGATTAAAGGCATGTGTCATCCAGCCTGCTCCAACAAGTCCACACCTTCTAATAGTGCCACTCTCTATGAACTTATGGGGGCCAAATACATTCAAACCACTACAAGGTCCCAGAGTCACATAGAAAGGACACTTTCCAAACTGTTAAGCTACCTGCGGCCTGTGCACTATGTGCCAGGTTCCCAGCTTTGGTGAGCTATCAGTTGTCTTTGAGTCATTTCTACTCCTAAAAGTTACACCTGGACCATATTCCTGTAAATAACCCCAATAAACCCCATTGGTTCACCAAATTAGTGTTATCCATACTTTGGTCTGTTGTGAGTTCCCTGTGTGGAGTGAATAGACATGTGTGTTGCATCTTCCCAGGAAAAATTTTGCCACACAACACAAGTTAACAACTGAAGCTAACTATGACTTCTCCAAATACCAACATGTTGGTCAGATATAGGTGGTTTAGGTCAAGTATTTCACAACATCTTGGCTCTGATCTGCTATGGCACTTTTATACTCCTGAAGCATTCTTTGCCCTCTTTCCATAGCTCAATGATCAGACATTGCCCATAGATGCTGATTATTGATGCTCCAAGTCTCAGGATTCTGGGTGTCTAAGTTGCAAATGAATATTTGTTAAAAATGATCTTCCTTGAAAAAAGACCTGAAGCTCTGTGATAGGGCTTTTGGCATAACTATTGTGAGATGTGCTGATCATGGGATAGGGCAAACATAAGTGTTTGGTGTTGAGTAATATGCTAATAGAACAGAGACAAGGACTTCCTGTGGTTTTAAAGCTCTAATTGCTCACTCAGCCCAAAGCAATGGGAATAGGTGAGTAATGCTTCCTTCATGCCTCTACCTGCATAGTGAAAGTGTTTACTGTTGGCCATTTTCTCTTCTTCCCTGTTTGGGAGTAATATTTGTATAGCCTTGAAATGTATTCAAATTTGTGAACATGTATTTGGAGTATGCGTGCCTAGACATTTTTTTTTTTTTTTTTTTTTTTTTTTTTTTTTTTTTTTTTTGGTTTTTCGAGACAGGGTTTCTCTATGTAGCTTTGCGCCTTTCCTGGAACTCACTTGGTAGCCCAGGCTGGCCTCGAACTCACAGAGATCCGCCTGCCTCTGCCTCCCAAGTGCTGGGATTAAAGGCGTGCGCCACCACCGCCCGGCGACATTTTTTTTATTGAAGAAAAAAAAGTTACAATCCTGAGACTGTGTAAAACTTTCCAGTACTTAGAAGTGAATTTAAGGGAGGTCCAGGTATTTTTATTGCTTTGATCTTTCCCATTTATATAAAAGTCAATGGTCACCTACCAATGAGGCAATTATGGTTCTGCCAGACATCTCTGAGGTGTCCTCGAAGCTCCTGCCTTCTTATCCACCTTGTGGTTCATGTAAAATGTGAAGCACTACACTTTGCATTCTGCTCACCAGTAGACTTTGTGCTGACAAAAATCAAGCCGACATCTGACTAAGCAGTTTGCTCCCGTAGGGCACTGATAACCTCTGTTCAAATCTCCTGGTAGACTTTGCTTGTTTTCACTCCAATTTTTTGTTACTCTTTTGAAAGCACGTATCATCTTACATAAAATTATCAATATCATCTCAAACAGGAGTCCTTCCCTGCTATATGGAAATCTGCTGCTTTGAATTGTTCCCCTGTATGAGGTGTGGGGCAGCACCAGCATCACCATGGCTCCAGTTTCAGCTAACAAAATACAGGTCCTTCCAGAAACTCAAGTGCAGCATATGATGGCAAAACTCAGCTCAAGTCTAGGTTTTGGGTGGGCTGAGTCAGACTGTGACCTTTAGATGGAAAACAAAACAAAACAAAACAAAACAAAAAACAACAACAACAACAAAAAACCTGGTAGACGTTAAATTCTTTTCATAAACTAGCCCAGTGAAGAGTATCTGAGTCAGGCAGATTTGGGCTCAAATTCTTACTTGACAATTCTTTAATCTAAGAAGCTCCCTCATATCTAGAGCAATGGGACCTTCAGACATCACTAGAGTTGTGTAAACAGCAAGCACAGTATCTGCATACTTCCCCCTGGAAACCTCCCACTCCTAAGGAGTTTCTTCTCAACCTCCTCTCAGCCATGTGCCTCCAAACAAAGGAAACTGGATTCAGCCAGTTCCTTCAGTCAAGAAACATCTATAGTTGCTTGATTCTGACATGACCCCTAATAGTGCAAGCTGAATGTAGAGCAAGAGTGAAAATGACAGACCAGTACTTGTGGTTCTGACACTAGTTTCCTCAGAAAGTGGGAAGTGGAGTGAAATCAAGAGCTTGTCATGGAGCAGCGTCAGTCAAGGGTCCCTCCTAGAGTGTGCAGCTTTCTCTTCCCCTTGACTTAGGGCTTTCTTAGGACTTGGAACCTAAACTGGGAGATCTCTTTAAACAGTGCAGCTGGTGGCTGTACTAAAATTTCCCTACATGTGCTAGGACTCCCAAGCAGAACAAGAAATGGGAGGGCTCACCTCTTAGGACATAGTGTGCACTAAGAAGTTTTGTGAGCTTGAGGTCCATGCTTCACCTGGGTGATGTGAGGGCTGAATTTTGATTTTACTCATGACTGTCTTTATTCTGCATGGGTGGGTCTCTGCTCACTTCTCCAGATGCCTACCTGATATTTTGTTTTGGTACTTCATGAATACCTGTAAGCAGGCCCACACAGGAGCACTTAGGGTACCTAATGTTGACACTGCAATCCTGACTTGCTAAGTAGGTTGAAAACACATCTCCAAGTCCTGACATACTGTCCTCACTGACCACAGGATGGGTAAGCCTATTGCTTGTACTGGAGTGTGTCGGAGGAGTAGCCTTAAAATTATACTGGGAGAAACACTCTACAGTTTGTGACACTGACCCCCTTATTATTTGCCTAAGTTGGAAAGGTGTACTCTTAATAAATAAATACAGAGGAAGCATATAGTTCCTGACAAACAAACAACTAGATGTAGGTTGTCTTGGGCATCATTTGTGAGTACTTTTTCTTCAGTGTAAACTTCAAAGTTACAAAACAGATAATTTAGTGTACAGATTTATCTGCCATTTTAAAAGGTATGCTTCTCTTACCTTTTGATTCTCTTTATATGATTTGGACTTTAAGATCCATTGGTTCAGGCATACTATATTAAATAGAAACCATGAATGAAACAAGGCTATAAATTCATAAATCAGATATCTAGATACACTATTCTTTCCTTACCTTACTTTGTTTCTTTCTTTACATGTTCTCTGCCTTCATTTCTATAATTTATCTATGTCAATACATTGATCTGTCTATCGTCTCTCTTTCTTTGTTATCGTGTTTCACACTGAAATTGGGGTGTGTGTGTGATGGGTTAGGGAGCTGGGTGAATATCAGCTTTAGTACTAGAATCCTCAGTATACACAGGTGAGTGAATTCTGTCATTGTCATCAATGACAGCCTAGGAAAGTAACTTTTAATAAATAGCACTGTTGTTTTCATACCACAAAAGTGGAGAGTGGGTATCTGAAATTTAAAAATCTTCAGTTTCCTTCTCTGGCAAAAGTCTTAAGTTCAAATTGAGCACCAGGTCTACTGAAGCCAGGATCCAGGCAATTCTGATCTTGTAGTTCAGATTCCTAATTGATAAGGAAAAACAATTCTATTTTCATTTAAGAATTTTTTTTAAATTGTGTGTATGTGTGTTAGTTGAGTGAGCTTATGTGCATCACATGTGTGAATGAATGTGTGAAGGCCAGAAGAAGGCATTGGATCCCCTGGATACTGTTCAGTGTAGGCATAAGTCATAGCAAGACTGAAAGTGAAACCAGCCTGGCTTGGTCAGTGCACCAAGAAAGACCACACTTCCTCACCTTCAGGTTCAAACATACCCAGCTGTGTCGGACAGATAGGGAACCAACCTAAGAAATTCACAGTAACCTCCCCTTGAGTGAGCTAATGATAAGGTACAAATAGTGTATTCATTTTATTTTGATGTTCATTTTTTCAGTGATAGATGCTAGTACTAAAACACGAAAAGAAATATTTTTAAATAATTCATAATATATTTAAAGAAAACCAAAGAGCTAGATACTCTAAAATAGTTTTACTGCAACCATATAGTAAATATATACATATATAGGAGAGCTGAAGCTTCAAACACTATGCATCTCCATTGGCCAACTCTTGAAAGACTTTCCTTTGATGAGGAGAGGAAGATCACAGTACCACAATCTTACTTCAGGATTGCCTCACCTGTTGGAAGTCATAAGTCAAGGTCAAGGCAGTACCAGCTGTAGCATTGCGTTAGACTGTGAACTATTGGAACAAGCAGAGACCACGAAGTCAACTTTCCTTCTACTGCCAGAGAGATGTGGATATAAACATTTGCATAAAGAATGAAGAAAATCCCTAGCACATTTAATCTGGATACTGCTACTGTATTCACATATAGCAGTTCAAAAGGCCACTGTTGGATGATTATCATTACTATCTTTCTTCTTGCCAACATATTTAATTGCATTATTTATATGCTATTCTTTGCAGCAGTAACTTACTTAATACACAGGTGAAAAAAGTATAAATCCCATGCCTTCTTAACTGCTGAGTCATCTCTCCATCCCCAAAATTTTTCTCAAGACATTCACATATATATAATGGGGACACCTGAAAATAATGAATTGCACATACTGAAAGATCTTTTACAAATTGCTGTCATCATGACACCTTTTAAAATTAAGTGTGGTACAGTGACATGCATAACAGAAGCACTGGTGGGGTAGCACAGGGCACACTTCCCAAGCTCTCTTGAGAGGCAAAACCTCAAACATGTCATCTGTGACATATTTGAAATAAGTCTCACAGAGCTCCACTTGCAAACAAAAGATAAACATTCAAATAAACAATATGTATGAAAAGATAACAAAAGAGAAAATTATACAAAATGAAAGAAAAGAAACCCACTTGAGGACTAGAAAATATAAAAGGAAATATTTTTGTAACTAAAAAACTACTCAAAGTAAAATTACAGTTACACATAATATATTTTTAACTAAAAGCAAGGACATTTCAAAATGGAATGACATAAAATATTACCATTTGGAAATTTCTTCCATACTCTTTTTTCAGATCTTATATTTTAAGATTAAAGAATACGTTTTGAAAAAATATAGTAAACTTTCAAAGGATTGGCTGACAATTTTTTTGGGTTGTTGTTCACACATAATTCTCTCAGAAGATACTGAATCTAAAATCCTTTTATTGTGAATGTTACAGACAAGTTCACAACCAGGGGCCCAGTAACTTGTTACCCATACTCAGAACCTAGCACCTCTCAAACCCCAGAATCAGCCTTTGCTTCCAAACATGTCCTCTGCAAGCAATGAATTGATGCTAAACCTAATTCCATGGTAAGTGAAGCGGAACCAGACCTCAGGCCAGGGAAGTGCTCCTTATGGGTAAACCAGTTTCTATCCCAATTAGAAGGTAAGAATGAGGGTGTTATGGAGCACATTCTATTGGGAACATTGTTAAAGAACTAACAGAAGGACTCCATGAATATTGGCCAAATCTCAAGTCACTGATGAAGTAAAAAAAAGTACTTTTCTTTTTAAAGCAGGATCTCTATTCCCATGAATCTCCCAATGGGTGTTCCCACATACTTATGACCTAGAAGAAAGTGACATTAACAAAATGAACATGAAGCCCTCAAGTGATTTTAAATGTCCTCTCAAATCATCACAAAAGACTATCAGTTGTATAGTATGGGAATAACTACAGTTTAGTTATAGTAAAGCTTGGACACCGGTGTGTGTGTGTGTTGGGTGATTGTCTCAGCCATAGCACTTAAGCAGAATACCTCTTTGTGCTCAGAACGTTAAGTGGCATAAGTTAGTTGCAAAGAGCATACTATTGCATCCATGCTTGATTTCATACTTTCTTCTTTTCTTTAAAAGCATCTATTTACATATTATCACAATACATTGCAGAAACTGTCAGTAAGTCAGGCAAAAAAAAATGTCCTGAAGATATTTTCCAACAGCTGTCATTTCTTCAGCTGCCTTTTGAGATATACTCTTATAAGGAGAATGCCTCTCATAGCTACTAACATCTCCCTTCCATCTTCACCACAGCACTTCATCATGGCTAATACACAAGCTTGTCAACAGAGTACTTTATTCCTAGAGAGCAGCACTTATGTATTGTTGGGGTACATCATGCCTCATGAGTCTCTTCAATTTAAGGGTGCCTTCATCACTGGAAAAGTTTGCTTCCTGTGGAGAAAACAGAAATAAGCCATGAGTAACATCTTGTCTGCTATAAAATTTACAACAGAATATGGCCTCTCCTTCTTTGGTTTTATAATAGTTCTATTATTTTAAAAACATCTATTTGTGTTTTAAATTTTGAAAAAAACCTTTAGGTATATTAAAGAGAACTTTTATGTGGCTTCTTTGATAGAAAAATCTCTCTCTCTACAAGCCTTTTCCTGGAATTTTGAAATTTTTCTTTTCCTTCAACAACTCATGGGGTAGAATACTGACAAATATTCCACCTAGGAATACTGGCCTAGGGCTGGACAACAAAACTGAAAATAAGGTAGGCTGTCCAGTGGAACACTTGAGGCAGAGATTCCATCCTTTTCAAATACTAGTATCTCCAATAGGACCAGGTGCTGACCAGGAAGCAGAAAAGGATGACCTCAGTGCCTTTGGGTCACTTGTTTGCTTATACTCTGTTCCTGGAGACAGCTGTAGAGCTCCCAGTGTAGACCAAAAGTAAACAGAGTACCTGTCTTCCAAATATGTAACACAATTTAGGGCTTCACAGGTACCTTTTCTTTACAAAGGGGAAATGTGAAGGTGGCTGTGAATATTTGATTTTTTTTGTCCAAAAATCAAGCCATGTTTATCTCTAACTATCCCAAAGGACAAGTTATCTCTATTATGCTAATATAAAAACTAACAATGTGTATATTTTATTTTTAAGAAGTCAGAAAAACCTGACAGGATGATATTTAAAACCATAAAAATAGAAGGCCAATTCTCATGATTTATACTCTGGAAAACACTATTAAAATTGTCCATGTATGACCATCCATCTACTCACATGTCCTTAGGGGGTGGTGTGAAAATTCTATGAACTGTATGCAGTTATGCTATTTTCAATTTTATTCCACAGGGTAAGAAACTTATAAACCTGTACTTTAATTCTGAGTAGGATATTTTATTATAAATTATGTCCCTGCCTATTAAGTGAACAAAACATTCATTAATATAAGTGGTTGTCAACCTTCCTAATGCTTTGGCCCTTTAATACATGCTCCTCATGTGTAGTGACCCTCAACCATAAAATTATTTTCCTTGCTACTTCATAACTTTTCATAATTTTTTCCTTGCTACTTCATAATTTTTCTTTCTTTTTTATAAGATTTATTTATTTATTATGTAAAGTGTTCTGCCTGCATGTATGCATGCAGGCCAGAAGAGGGCACCAGATCTCATTGTAGATGGTTGTGAGCCACCATGTGGTTGCTGGGAATTGAACTTGGGACCTCTGGAGGAGGAGCCAGTGCTCTTAACCTCTGAGCCATCTCTCCAGCTGCATAACTGTAATTTTTCTACTGCTATGGATAGTAATGTAAATATCTGTGTTTTACAATGATCTTAGGTGACACCTATGCGAGGGTTGTTAGCACTCCAAAGGGGTCTACAACCCACAGATTGTGAACCACCAATGTAAACGGCCTTTATAGTCTTTCATTTATAAATCCCACCTTTGTTCATCTCAAATATTCTGTAATTTTCATAAAATCCTATTTCAACACAAAGGTAATCGGGAAGAAAAGCTAGAACCACATGTGCATACTTTGCTGCAAGCTTTGGTGCTAGCCACCTAGACTTGTGTAAGTGAATGGAGTTCTGATCCCAAACAAATACCAACTCAGTGAGCTGAGAAAGCCCAAGAATGTCACTTCATCTTTCCAATGTTCCAGATATCTCTGCAGTGCTGTACAGCACAGGCTGCTTTGTGGGTCAAGGGGAGTAAGTTTATGAGGTAAATTTCATGTGGTGACTGCTAAAACCATCCAGAAGCCTTGAGGAAATCTGAGTGAATATCCTCTTTAGCTTATCTGTATGCCATCTTGTTACCTCACCAATATTTATCTCATGGCAATTTATGTTTTCTTACTCCTCATTCTAATAGGCATTTTTTTCTTCTCTTGTGTTTCACTCTCAGAACAAAAATATACAGATTATTGACTATACAGAAAATAAAACACAGAAGCTGAACAACCTTTCTCTGTCTCCTTTCCTTTTATAGACAAAGCAAGTCAGCCCTAACATATGTGCATGTGAGATGGACCTTTGCTAGTGCCTTCTCTCTACACCCACTCTTCTACTACCCTCCTTTCTGCCCCAGCACTCACAGCTACACCATGGTAGACCCTTGCCATCATTCACATATCTCAGATTCAAAGGCAATTTTGTGAAAATACAAATTGATGTAATTTTTCTGTCATTCTTCTTGTTATTGCTTGTATACATTCCTTGGGGACTTGTACTGATGTAATATACAAATCTTCAATAAATTATAAGAAAGAACTTAAGTTTGAGCCTTCTGAAATCAAGAAAAATTAATTCACTTCTTACTATTTTTATATCTGTATAAAGACTTCTCAACAGCTTGTTCATAAACACAAGTTGGCTGAATATAAGCATCTAAGTGTCTGCCCCATGAGATTCTACTTTCTAATAAGGTGTCTTCAGTTAGTATTTATCTCAGTGCCAGAAAATGTAATTTTTAAAACATTTTCACAGTAACTTGCTCTCAAAGCAGAATTTAAAAAAAAAAAAAAGCTGTTAAAATGTTTAAATGCCTTGTTCTCAAAAACACTCCTATAAAGGTGTCTTCTCCTTCCTACTCCCAAGATACATTAGACAAATCAGAAGGAGGGAAGGTGTGCAGCCTTATTGCCTTAGTACAAGCTGAGGCCAGAGAAGTATGTGGTTACTTCCTGGACCAGAAGGTGCTTACACTTCCGTATTATCATCAGTGGCACACACACACACACACACACACACACACACACACACACACACACACACATTTTCTTGGTAAAGGAGTACCAAGTTCTCAAGATCTCAAAGCCTGGGGTGGGGTGGGGATCCTCTAGAGCCTTCCTTTCTGCTGGAAGTGAGATATCAGGACTTACCGGGTGCTGAGAATGCACTGAGGACGTCAGAAAGGCCCACCAGAAGTTTTGTCCGGGTACGTAATTGCCTAAGGCTCAGAAGTTACTTTCACAACAGGAATTAACAGGAGATGAAACTGCTGGCTGGACGTATTTAGTACTTCAGATTTCTACCATTTACACTGCAGGGAGAGCGTTAACTTAATGACCTTTCCAAGTACTCAAATTCAACACAAGGAGGGCAACTGGGTATATTCATACTGTAGGCGCTGTATTCTAACCATGAGCTGTGATTGGCCAGCACCCAGGTTAGCCAACACATATAAGCACACACCCCACCCTCCAGCTTCCTGGCACTAACCTGGATCAGATGTCAGTCAGGCAGGTCCCTGCAATCTCTGACTAGGGGTTTCTTTGGCCTTCTTGCAGGTGAACAGCCACTTTATGATACGGGCGTTCCTTTCTATCACAGAGGTGGTGCTAGGCACCTGTTCAATGAGCTCCTCTTCTTGCAATCCGTCCTCGCTACGCCTGGAGAAGCTACTATCAGAAGTAGCCATGCTTACGCTACGCACTTTGAGTGTAACACAGTCGGATCCAGCAGAGAAGTTCTCCCTCCCAAGGGCCTCCACCACTTCAGGTTCCAGGCCGCAATACAGGAAGAAGGTGTCAGAGTCGGACTCAGCCCTGGCTATCGAGTAGCGGGAGCTGAGATCTGACTGAGAGCGCTGCAATCCTCTGCGACGCGACACCCGTAGCTCCATGCCGGAGGGTGCGACTGGAACCTTAGACGCCACCTCCAAAGGCACGTCTGGGTACTTCATGGCCACTACAGGGGCCGGAGTTGGTAACATAGAAACTGGGCTAGTGGCTGCCGTCTGGCCGAACTTGGTCCAAGTGGCCTCTGTTTCCTTCGTCTTGTCCTCACCTGACTCTCTGGTCGTCTCAGGGGTCACTGGCATTTTGTCCTTGATAGACCCCTGGAAAAATTTCTTCACCAGCCCCGCTCTGGAAGAGTCTGCGCCTGGCCCTCGGACGAATTCGCATTTTTGTCGGTAGATGACCAACGAATCGGGTCTCAGAGGCTTTCGAGAGAGAGCCCTGCGGGTTACAGGAGCTGGGGCAAGAGCCGAAGGGATTGGGTTGTGGTGCTGCACCTCTGGGGCCTCAGGGACCCTGCACTCTGAAACAGGACCCCGGCTGGATCTTGGCGTGCTACGAACAAACTTGGCACGGTCAGCCGCTAGTCTCTCCACCGCGCTCTTGCACGCGGGCTTCGCGGTGTGAGTGTCCTCTGCCGCCCTGGGGTCCCGGAGAGGTGGTCGCATTCTGGCAAGCGCGTCCACAGCCGGCAGGGCCCGCATTCTTTCAGGACCCAAACCCACTGTCGTCCAGTAGAGCTCACTCCTTTTCCGGCGCCAGTCAGTCCGAGTCAGTTCCGAAGTCCGCAAGGGGTGGGGAAACACGCCCCAGGGCCCCTCCGCCCAGATCCGGAGTTGGGGCGAGCCAGAAGGGCCGGGAAAGGTGAATCACTCCGGCGCCAGCTCGCTCCTCCCATGCAGGACACGGTGCCTCCTACACCTGGTGTCCCCGCCTGGTGGCCCGCAGCAAGGTGTCCCCGCCCCCTTGTCGTTCTGTTTCCCGGGCCGCCACCCTACCCCTAGCCTCCTGTCAGATGTCCTCTCTCTTTTGTCTCCTACGGACTATTCCCCATCTTCCCTAGCTCCAGGAATACCCCACCTCCTTACCTCCAGCCACTACTCCCAAACATTCTCCTCTGTGCCCTCCCCCGCTTTTCTATGGGAGGGTGGAACAGAGAAAGTCTGCTAGGGACCAAGCCTGCTCAGTGCCGGGTGTCTGAGGCTTCCTTCCAGCTCCCAAAGTCCTTGAGGTCTTTCCTTGCTGGGAGTTCTCGATTCCAGAGATTAGGGCACGAAACAAATCATCCCTGTCCTTTTATAGCCTTGCCTGTCCGGGAACTCGTGCTGTAAACCAGGCTCGCCTCGAACTCACAGAAACCCACCTGCCTCTGCCTCCCAAGTACTAGGATTAAAGGTGTGCTCCACCACCGCCTGTTCTTTTAATTCTTAAGTGATCTCAGCAGGTTTGGAAATTTTCTGATTTATTTCTATAGTTTCTATACACTATTTGAAGAGAATAGTATATGAAAGAAAAAGAAACATTTTCCATGTCAAAATCAGTTGGGTTGGAAGAAACCAAGAGCCACCTGAGACTTGGCTTAAATCCAGAAGTCACTGGCTGGTACTGCAAGTCTCATTGCTTTTGGAGAAAACCCCTAACACCTGCAAGAATCACTCCTTCTTGTACTGATCCAGGTGATGAGAAAACCTAGGGTTCACCAGGCAAGGAAAATCAAAATAAGAATGATGAAAGCTTAAGAAAATACTTCCAAAATTCCATCTCTCAAAAAGTTGGACAGAAGACTAAAACTATCTGCCAGACAAGTAAAGTGTAAGTTATCTCCTGTGTGGAGGCCAGTTTCAGGTCTTGCTGAAACTGTCTCAAGTTGCAGATAAATGCTCTGGACACAAAATTGCAGGATTTAGTCCAACTGTTTCTGGAAACCAGGTGAATGCCATTGTGCACAACAGCAGGAGCACAGAAGCCTTGCTAAAGAAGAAAAGATCATGACAAGTGTGTTAACTGAGCTCCAGGGAAGAATCACATGGGGACCCAAGTCAGCTGAAAATCAGACTGTCCGTATAGCCTATTTGAAAATGAAATATTTTTTCTCTTGGTTGGAAAAAAAAGGGAGGGTACTCAGTAACTTATGGGATGGGTAGAGACATACAGAGAAAAATATGAGACAGAAGACACCGAATGGGTATGCTTTCTCCAACATAGTCAAGGAAGCCCAAAGTCTAGCTGTTTCTCTGCCCATCAGGCCAGATACTACACACCAAGTCTGGTGTCTAAGTCAGAGGAAGCAGCTCTTTTTTTTGTTTGTTTGTTTGTTTTTTTGGTTTTTTTGAGGGGAGTGAATGCCTCATAGCAGCAGCAGTTAGAAGAACTATAAACACACATGCCTTCGATATGTCTGAACTTGGCCTCACCACCACTAGCTACATATTTTTGGAAACTTCTCTTGGGCCTTTGCTTTTTCATCTGCTAAACCTGTTCTCATAGTTTGCAGTGTCCATTCTGATTCAGAAGGACTGAGAAGATGATATAGCAGGTAAGTGCTTGGTCTGTATTCAGCATCCTTAAGAAACTGGAATACAGGACTCTGTGCCTCTGGTTGTGTACAGTACAGCTCATTGTGTCCATCTGCTAGTTTCCTAGTTAGTAAGATGGCTTATGTAAAAATCTTTGCATTGGGCACAGAGCAAGTTCTCAATGTTAATAGTTATTGTTAATTGTTATTGTTTTTATAATAGTGATTATGAGTTAGTCAACTATTTCCTTTCCAAAGAAAGAATGGGTTAATGCTCCCATAACTGCTCTCATGGCTTTTCCTAGAGAGGAGTAGAGAACAGTTGTATAGTCACTGTAGGCAAAAGCTGGATTGGCCATGCATGCAGTTTCAGAAGGCAGGCCAGATAAGGTATGACACATCATTAGTGGAATATTTTGCAACCATTTACAGTTAGCTTTCCCTAGCCCTTAGACTGGGAAATTGGCATGGTATAAGCAAAAAATTTTAAATATCAGAGATTTAGAAACATTCTTCACCATATGTCCTACCTAGCACTCTCTTGGCCATAGCCTATAAACCATTAAAATAAGTCAGATTATATCCATATATATATATATATATATATATATATATATATATATATATATGTGTGTGTGTGTGTGTGTGTTCTATAAGTTATTTTCCTCTAGAGAACCCTAACACACCCTGTCTCAAAAAATAAAAATGAAACAAGAAATAAAGAAACAAAAAAATAGGAGTCAACTGAGAAACTGAATGAACTAGATTTATGTGTGTGGACTTTAATAAATCTGGAAAAACATTATTCAGAAGTTAAAATTACAGAATATTTTGTTTTTGATGTTCAAATTCATTTACTGAGGAATTATACAAAAATATGACATGACACCGCTAATTAACTATAGATAAACTATCTGGGGAGAAGAAGAATGAGGCAGGAGCTTCAATTTCAGTTGCATTGTTTTTTTCCAGGAAAGAAAATGTTAAGAAAAGCAGGGGAACAAATCAGTGCCCCTGTAACAAATCTTTCATGCAAAATCATTTACTAGTTTCCTTCTCCTGTGAAAATGGAAATTGATTCAGGGCTGCCATTGTGCAACTCTGAGATATAAAACAGCATGTTAAGTATGAAGACCACCTGGGGCAGAGGCTGCAAGCAGTGTTTCAGCCTGAGAAGATTGGAGATGAAAGTACCCTAGCACAGAATATACCAGAGACAAGGGTTTCCATTGGAAACAGACTATTAGATGAATAGAAAGTTGACTACAGAAAATATAAAATAGAAGCTCTGCTTAAAAGATAAAGCTTAAAATTAATTGGTTCCATATCAAGAAGATCCTTGAATACTGTGATTAGGAAGCAGCTTGTAATTTGACAAAAAAGCGAACAACTGAGTGCTCACTTTTTTCCAATTCTAAAAATATGCCCATCCATTACAGATATGCCTAATTTCATAAAAAAAATACTAATGGGTGTAAAATCACAGATTATTCCCAACATAGTGAGAGTAACTGATAGTGAGCAACTTCAGTATCCCACTCTCACAATAGATAGGTTATTTTGACAAAAAAATAAACAGAGAAACATTGGAGATAAATGATATCATAAATCAAATGAACCTCTACAGAACATTACACTTAAATACTGAATACACATACTTCTCTTCAGGCCATGGAACTTTAACTAAAAATTATTATATTTTAGAACACAAAGCAAGTCTCAACAAATATAGGAAAAATAGAAATAACATCTTATATTCCATTTGACCACAATAAAATAAGGCTAGATATCAACAGCAATAGAAACTGCAGGAAATGCATAAATTCATGGAGAATAACACACTATTGACTGACTGTGGGTCAGATTAATTCCAGAAGGAAATGAAAAAAATCTAAGAATGATATATTAATGAAGACAAAGCATATTATAACATGTGCAATGTAATGAAGGCTGTCCTAAGAGGAACATTTATAGCACTAAATGCCTACATCAAAAAAACTTCAGAGATTTCAAATAAATGAATTGATAACCTTAACACAGCAGTTCTCAACCTGTGGGTAGCAAACCCTTTGGGGGTCACATATCAGATATCCTGCATATCAGATATTTATATTATGATTCATAACAGTAGCAAAATTACAGTTATGAAGTAGCAATGAAGCAATCTTATGGTTGGGTGGTCACCACAACATGAAGAACTTTATTAAAGGGTCATAACATTAGGAAGGTTGAGAACCACTGCCTTAAAGCCTTGGAAAACTACAAACAAAACAAACCCAACAAGAGTAGATGAGAAGATATAATCAAAATAAGGACAGAAATCAACAAACACACACAAAAATGAATTAATGAAGTGAGATGATTATTTAAATGATAAACAAGGTTGACAAATTCTTAGCCAAATTAACCAAAGGGAGAGAGAAGACCCAAAACAATAAAACTAGAGAAGAAATGGGAGATGTTAAAAAGACATCAACAGAATTCAGAAAATCATGAGGGCATAACTTAAAAATCCATGGTTTACTAAATCATAAGCTTAAAAGAAATGGATGAATTTATAAAGAATATAACACAATAAAGTTAAACCAAGATGAAATAAACATATAAACAACAAGCAATGAAATTGAAGAAGTAATCAAAATTTTCCCAACTAATACAACAACCAAAAAAGAAGACCAAATGGATTCCCTGCAGAATTCTATCAGACCTTTAAAGAAGAATTATTGCGATACTACTCAAATTATTTCTTAAAATATAAAAAGAAAGCAAGCTTTCAAACTCTCTTTTTTTTTTTTTGTTTTTTTTTTTTTGTTTGTTTTTTTGGTTTTTCGAGACAGGGTTTCTCTGCGTAGTTTTGCGCCTTTCCTGGAGCTCACTTGGTAGCCCAGGCTGGCCTCGAACTCACAGCGATCCGCCTGGCTCTGCCTCCCGAGTGCTGGGATTAAAGGCGTGCGCCACCACCGCCCGGCTCAAACTCTCTTTAATGAAGACAGTATCACATGAATACAAAAACTAGATAAATTGTTAAAAAGAAAATTACAGACCAATCTCCCTGATGAACATAGTCAAATATTCTCAACAAAATATTTGCAAACCCAATTCAATATCAGAACTATCATTCAACATTACCAAGTTGATTTTATCCCATTGATACAAGGATATTTTATTATATATAAGTCAATAAATGTAATTTATTGCATTAATAGACTAAAAGATGGAAATTACATGCTCCTCTTAATAGATACAGAAAATGCCTTTGACAAAACCAAGAAATTTTAAGGTAAATAGATGTAATTGGAAAAAACTTAAAATGCCCAGCAAGGCAAATAGTATATTATTGCTCATGTATAGGTACTAACTTCAATTTTTTTTTTTGAGTGTTTAACTTGAAGCACAAGTGGAAGCCAAGAAATTAGAAAAGGGCCTTTGAGGTGAACATACTAAGGGAGGACCATAATAAATTATAGGTAAAATGAAAATAGACAGGTGAAATTCTGGTGGCAAAAATATAAGCAGGAAAAGGTACAGGAGTATGGGAGAAATTATGGGGTGGGATGGATGGCTAACTCAAAAGAAGGATGTATAAAAAGGTATAAATAAGCATGCTATCTCATAAATCATAATAGGTTAGATAGTAGAATATATGTGAAATGAAAATAAGAGGGGTTGAACAAGGATTATTAAACAAGGATGAAGCATGGAATGATCAGGGAGAAGAAGAGATAGTGGGTGCATTAACCAAGACTGTTTGTGAAAAAGCCTATGGAAACCCACTAAGTAATAAACTAATTTCAACAATCCACTAAAAACAAAGTTAAAGGTTACCCTGGGCCATAAATCAAAGTCAAGTTCATATTTTTTTATGGATATTTTACTGAACTTTGGAAGCTGCAGTTTCCCAGTGACTGCGAACATCAACATATTTCTGTTTTGATTTAAACCTAATTCACTCCTATTGATTTTATTAAAAGTATAGGAGAATGTGTCAATAACCCCCTTTATAAAAACTTACTATATTATGAGAAAACTTTCCTTTTAGTTCCTTCAATGTTTTCTTTTGCTACTTATTCATCAACTTGAATAATTCCAATTGCCTTTCTTTGAACTCTCAATAGCTTCTGTTTTTGTTTTGTTTGTTTTTTTCCTTTTGATTACTCTAAGGCAACTCTGAAATTCATCAGAAAACAAGAACAAAGGGGAGAAAGACTTCTGGGCACAGAGTCTGTTGAGTCACCGTCTTGTGAGTCCAATTAGGTCCTGACCTCAGTAGGCAGGTGTTGGAAGGAGTCCAGCATCTTTTTCTGGCTCTGCAGTCTGCAAGTATCGCATTTACTTCAGATGAAATACTATTTCACAGCCACAGATGGGCACTAAAGTAAAAATCTTGGTCCACATAGACTTTTCCTAGTCTTAAAAGAAGCCAGTCAGGACAACATGGTGGTATGATCTGTCTTTAACAAGAACTCTGTGTGCTCAGTATTAAGTTCGGCACTTCAAATGATGACATTTTCACCTGAGTGAAAGAAAACATTGGTGACAAACTTCAATCATGCTAATTTTCAATAAAAATAATTTTACATAAGCAATTGGCAGCTTACAAATTGTCTAGACTTGTTCTCAGGGAACATGTGGTTACTGGAGCTGAAAAGTCCATTTCAGGGACCTGTTTTGTCCACGGCTGTGTTAGCAAATAAAGGAATACTGGACAAAGAATGAGGCTTGGCACGTGTGCTTTGGAGGCCACATAGAGTCCAGTTGTCTTGCTCTAGAGTAACATATATCTCTCTCTGAACCAAAGATTAGTAAATTAAAAAAACTAATTTTATAAGCAGATTAGTATTTAAACAGAAAACTAATTAATAATTAATGTTTTAAAAGATATTTTCTAAGAGTTGAAAAATTAAAAATTGACTTGACACTTTAAGAGGAAAGCTTACTGATTTTTTTTTTTCCTTAAAGACTTGGCAATCAATAGACCATGGAAATGGCCAAATGGGTACATTTGCTCCAGATCCTGGCCACAACAGAGCAGATTCTGATTACAAATAAATACAGGGCTTGGGAATAAGCACTAGTTTTTTTTTTTTTTTTTTTTTTTTTTTGTTTGTTTGTTTGTTTTTCAAGACAGGGTTTCTCTGTGTAGCTTTGTGCCTTTACTGGAACTCACTTGGTAGTCCAGGCTGGCCTCGAACTCACAGAGATACGCCTGCCTCTGCCTCCCGAGTGCTGGGATTAAAGGCGTGCGCCACCACCGCCCAGCATATAAGCACTAGTTTTAAAACTACGAGGTCTGGAGCTGGTCCTACATCGACGCTTATTATATATGTGACCAAAGCCAGAACTGTGTTATTAGCACTGTGTCAGGTGGCTGTCTCTCTTCACGAGGCTTCATGGAAGAAAGGCATTACAAGTCACAGTTTCCTTGTTTCCAGGGAATTATTTCTCCTTTCCTAGTCTGAAGAGACACAGAAGGTGCAGGCGAGTTGTGAAGTAGTGTGAATGTGTCTCTCAAATTGCAGTGTTGTGGGGAAAAGTGTTCCAGGAAACTCTCCTATGTATTTGCTAAAATAATTAACTTGCTTTTTCAGCTGATCAGATAGATATAGCTTTGCCTTAAAACTCCCTGTGCAGTGTACTAGAGATGCTCTCAGACTCCGGGAAACTTTTCCATTTGGAAGCCTCAGTGTCTTCTGAATTGGAATTGAGTTCATGAACCCAGGGGCAGTAATTTGAATAAAACCTGTCTTTCTACCTTCAACAAGTATTTGATACTACTTGCTTTTGACAGTAAAGGATCTTAGTTCTTTTCACACTTTGATGTGTGAAAGAACTAAGTTAATTGAAATCATTCTAGTTTTTAAGGATGATAGAGGTAAATTAATTCATGGAGTTGTCTCTGTCAAATGCTTTGATAACTTGGAAAGCTAGGAATAGGCATTTGGCAGACTGTCTATAAGTAAAGTGTGGCCCTTCCTTCTCAGTTTTCCTTTTGCTTTTGTTCTGTCTTTGCACTCCCTCTAACTTCTGCACCTGAGGCTCATTGGACCTTACTCTAACTGTGGCAAAGAGAATGTTAGCAGACCTGGACCAAGCAAGGGTCTGGGGAAAACACATGCATTTTTGATGATTCCTGCAGGCTGAGAATATACCCTTGATAACCTAATCAATGGATAAAAGATGTGTACATGTGAACACATGGGAGAGAGTTAGTTGCTCAGCTCAAGTCATCACAGACAAGTCTACAGACAGCTGATTCCAAACGAAGGAGCCAGCTTGAAGACCTGCAGAGCTCCTGCCAGTCTGAGACAGGCCATATATTTCCGGAAGAATGAGGTTATAGTGTACAATCCTAGACTAGGTAATTCAAACTATTGGATTGTGAGGTGGTTTATTTCATGGCATTGATTGAAAAATAGCTTATTATGTTTAAGACTTAAAAATTGTGAGTTGATTAGTCTCTATGAGTTGTGTACTTACTAGAGATTTTTTTATTGTTGCTTTTAAGTTTTACTGCCTTATGGTCAAATAGGATACATGGAGTTATTTCAATCTTTCTGAATTTCTTTAGATTTATTTCATACTGCCAAGACTTGGTCATTTTAGAGGGACTTCTGTATGCTACTGAATAGAACATATTCTTTGGTGTTTGGGTTGAAAAATCTGTAAGTATCTGTCAAGTCTATTTGATGTTTGATGTCATTTAATTCTTATGTTGATCTGTTTACTTTTTTTGTGCCAATGATCTGTTTATTAGACAGTTTCAATTAGGAAACCGAGTTTCCGTTGAGAAATCAGCTGTTATTCTTATGAGTTTTCCTTTATAATGTGGCTTGTTGTGGTGATATTATGCTGTAACAAATAAAGCTTGTTTTAAGATCAGAGGCCAGTCTGAGCAGAGCTCTGTGGCAGAGCCAGCCACAGAGTTAGTCATAGAGGCCAGGCAGTGGGCCACACACACCTTTAATCCTAGCACTCGGGAGGCAGAGGCAGAGGCAGACAGTTCTCTGAGTTCAAGGCCACCCTGGACTACACAAGATTAATCCAGTCTAAAAGAGAAACAGCTGGGTGGTCAGGGCTCACACCTTTAATCACAGTACTTGGGAGTCATAAGGCTTTAATCCCAGCACTAGGAAGGTTGAGACAGGAAGTAATATGGCTGAGTGGAGAACGGAATATAAAGCGGGAGGAGACAGGAGTTCAGCCCCCTTTTAGCGGAGGACTCAGGGGGCATTCAGTCTGAGGATTCGTGGAGACTGGATCTTCCCCTTTCAGCTGAGGAGTTGGTAAATGAGAAATGGCTATGGCTTGTTTCTCTCTGATCTTTCAGCATTTACCCTGATATCTGGCTCCAGGTTTTTATTAAGATCAATTAGGATTTGTGCAACAGCTTGTGTTTGTACTCTTTCATTGTTCTCTATACTTAGTGTTTTAACTATTATATGCTGTTCAAAGTTTCTTTTCTGGTCTTCTCTATTTGGTACTGTGTACTTCTTGTATCTGTATGGATATGTCTTTCCTTAGTTTGGGGAAATTTTCTTCTATGATATCATTGATTACCTGGTCTATGCCATTGGCCTGGGATTCTTCTTTCTAGTCCATTTCTACAGTCAGAAGATTTGGTCTTTACACGGTGTCCCACATTTTCTGTATGTTCCTTTCCTGTGCTTTAACAATTTTCACACTCTTTGCTTATTTCATCTGTCTACTCTGCCTTGGAGTCTGATAGTCTATCCTCTGCTTGATTCATTCTACTTGTAAGGCTCTCCCTTGAGTTTTCTAGTTGTATTATTGGAGTTTTAGTTCCGTCTTCATTTCAGCTTGAATCTTTTACAATGCTTCTAGTTCTTTACTGAATTGAATTTTGAAATCCTGGATTACCATGGTCATTTTCATTAGCCTTATGTTTGTTTTCTTGAGCATCACTAAGGCATTTTTCCCTTTGAGTTTATTCTCTTTAAGTTTCTTTGTGTTTTCTTAAACTCTTTGATGAAGTTTCATTTGAGGTTTATGATTATTCTTTTAAATTCTGTATGCTATGGTGCATTGAGGTCAGTGGTTCTTAATCTGTGGGTCCACGACTCCTTGGAGTCAAATGACTCTTTCACAGGTGTTACCTAAGGGAAACACAGATATTTACATTACAATTCTTAACAGCAGCAAAAATACAGTTATAAAGTAGCAATGAAAGTAATTTTATGGTTAGGGGGTCACCACAACATGAGGAACTGTATCAAAGGGCCGAAGCATTAGGAAGGTTGAGGACCACTGATATCATTGGTGAACATTTCTGTAGTACTGACAGATTTGGCATTTCTAAAGAGCAGGCTCATCTGTTCTCCTGTCACTAGTTATTAGTATTTTGGGGAAATTTGAGGTACAAAATCATTATGTACTAATCAAAACAAAATAAAGTGTTAGGAGTTTTTAGCCTTAGCACTTTGAAAGTATCCATACACTCTAAGGCAGCTCTGGGTACAAATACAAAGCAGTATGTTTTTT
Source organism: Peromyscus maniculatus bairdii (assembly GCF_049852395.1). Lineage (NCBI taxonomy): Eukaryota > Metazoa > Chordata > Mammalia > Rodentia > Cricetidae > Peromyscus > Peromyscus maniculatus. The sequence goes on along the minus strand of NC_134873.1, from coordinate 38,674,017 downwards.
TCTTTCTTCTCGCTTTAGTAAAAATGGACACTGACAGGTAGCTTCTAAGTGGGAGGATCAAGACAAAATATAAGATAACAAGCTTTGTGACACTTCAATTTAGAAACAAGGAGAAATACAGTCAAAGGCAAAGGTGACTAGGGTTTATTGACACTTGAATGAACACAGGACCTCACAGGTATTGCAAAGAACAAAGTTGGTACAACTCCAACACTTAATGCTCAGTCCTATTCTTAATCTCCAGTGTTCTCTTTGCTGTAACATGGTGAGTATGAGGTTTTTTCTACCAACTCTTCCACTTTTAACTATTATCAACTTTTGTAGAGACTTTTAATCTTTCATATATATGCCTCTTACTACAATAGGAAAAACTTTATCTGCAAAAGAAAAGGGTTATTTAAAATTAAAATTACAAGACTGAGAAAAGTACGCCTTTTGGTTTCCCCAGTTCTCCGATTATCTAGGCCATGTCACAGGGCACAAGATAAACAAACCAAGTGTGACATTTCCAATCTAGCCTTCGACCTCCTCACAGCATCACTGTCAGTACTTCACCTTGTTCCTAAGACATGCCCCCACTCCAACACAGGAATACTTGGTGGAAAGCTAGCACATATAATTTGTCAAATTCCTATCAGCACCTTGTACATATCAAATAACATCTGGTAAGTATTCTATATCCATAAATGAGGAAACAAACTGAGCAGAGTGAGATTAGAGATAGTTACTTCACCCGGGTTGAAACACATTTCTCTTTTCCAGGCTATGTTGGCTTTTCATTGCTTTCCTCCTGCTTTACTGGGACCCTGTGTGAGAAAGGAGTTTTATTTTCTAAAGTCTTTGTTCTTTGTAAATAAAATAAAATAAAAAACTTGTTGTCTTCCCTCCCCACCTTCCTTAAAGCCCCAGTGACCACTTTTATCATTTCCCACTTTAAGAACTCTTCCCTTTGGCTGGGCGGTGGTGGTGCACGCCTTTAATCCCAGCACTCTGGAGGCAGAGGCAGGCAGATCTCTGTGAGTTAGATTATATGGGAATGGATTGCTGGATTTCTCTCCTACTCTGGCTCCATTTATACTTGAATCATTGATCCACTTTAACAGAGAGCTTGGATGCTCAAAAACTAACCCTATGGACTGCAACTTTATAGATGCCAATGACACCACTTTAATCCTTCGCTTGAAAAGAGCTAAACAGAGAAAATTTAGTCCCCCAAAGAAGCAAGTATTACTTTGTCCACATATAGATCTGGAGTGTTTATGGTTCATGTTTGGTCTTCTGGCATTAGGCAAGTTCTGAGTTCCAGTTCTGCCATTTGATCTTCAGCCCACTCCTCAGTTTCTTTTTCTTTCTCCTTCCCCTCCCTCCATTTTCCTTCTCTCTCTCTCTCTCTCTCTCTCTCTCTCTCTCTCTCTCTCTCTCTCTCTCTCTCTCTCACCTTCAAATCAATACTAAGACCTCCTGAATCTGTTGACCAGACTCTACCACCCTCAATGAGAACATTTCAGTCTCCCTCCTACCACCTTTCTCAGAGTTCCCATTGTCTACCCTCTTCCTGGAGAGTCAGTGAGGCACATGGGCCCTGGTCCACTTTACTTCAATTTCACCATCCCTGGTATCTTGGGTTATATACTTGTACCTATCTGGACTCTGATTGGTAGATATACACTCATTCTTTTTTTTCCCCTTTTATTTTATTTTACAATACCATTCAGTCCTACATATCAGCCACGGATTCCCTTATTCTCCCCCCTCCTGCCCCCTCCCCTTCCCCCCAGACCACCCCCCATTCCTACCTCCTCCAGGGCAAAGCCTCCCCCAAGGACTGAGATCAACCTGGTAGACTAAGTCCAGGCAGGTCCAGTCCCTTCCTCCCAGACTGAGCCAAGCGTCCCTGCATAAGCCCCAGGTTTCAAACAGCCAACTCATGCAATGAGCACAGGACCCGGGTCCCACTGCCTGGATGCCTCCCAAACAGATAAAGCCAATCAACTGTCTCACCTATTCAGAGGGCCTGATCCATTTGGGGGCCCCTCAGCCTTTGGTTCATAGTTCATGTGTTTCCATTCATTTGGCTATTTGTCCTGTGCTTTATCCAACCTTGGTTTCAACAATTCTTGCTCATATAAACCCTCCTCTTTCTTGCTAATTAGACTCCCAGAGCTTCACCCAGGACCTAGCCGTGGATCTCTGCATCCAGATCCCTCAGTCGTTGGATGGGGTTTCTAGTACAACTATTAGGGTGTTTGGCCATCCTATCACCAGAGTAGGTCAGTTCGGGCTGTCTCTCGACCATTGCCAGCAGTCTTTTGAGGGGTATCTTTGTGGATTTCTGTGGGCCTCTTTAGCACTTTGTTTCTTCCTTTTCTCATGTGGTCTTCATTTACCATGGTCTCCTATTCCTTGTTCTCCCTCTCTGTTCTTGATCCAGCTGAGATCTTCCACTCCCACAGGCTCTCTTTCCCTCAACCCTCGCCCTTCATTACTCCCACTCATGTCCAGGTTGTTCATGTAGATCTCATCCATTTCTCCGTCATTGGGCGATCCCCGTGCCTTTCTTGGGGTCCTGTTTTCCAGGTAGCCTCACTGGTGATGTGAGTAGCAGTCCAGTCATCCTTGTTCCACATCTAGCATCTTCCTATGAGTGAGTACATACCATATTTGTCTTTCTGAGTCTGGGTTACCTCACTCAGGATGATTTTTTCTAGATCCATTCATTTGCCTGCAAACCTCATGATGTCATTGTTTTTCTCTGCTGAGCAGTATTCCATTGTGTTTATGTGCCACAATTTATTTATCCATTCTTCAGTTGAAGGGCATCTAGGTTGTTTCCAGGTTTTGGCTATTACAAACAATGCTGATATGAACATAGCTGAGCAAGTGCTCTTGTGGTATGTTTGAGCATTCCTTGGGTATATGCCCAAGAGTGGTATAGCTGGATCTTGGGGGAGATTGATTCCCAATTTTCTAAGAAAGCGCCATATTGATTTCCAAAGTGGTTGTACAAGCTTGCATTCCCACCAGCAGTGGTGGAGAGTTCCCCTAGTTCCACATCCTCTCCAGCATAAGGTGTCTTCAGTGTTTTTGATCTTAGCCATTCTGACAGGCATAAGGTGGTATCTCAGAGTTGTTTTGATTTGCATTTCCCTGATGATTAGGGATGTTGAGCAATTCCTTAAATGTCTTTCAGCCATTTGAGTTTCCTCTCTTGAAAATTCTCTGTTTAGTTCTATAGCCCATTTCTTAATTGGACTGTTGGTTGTTTTGATGTCTAATTTCTTGAGTTCCTTATATATTCTGGATATCAGTCCTCTGTCAGATGTGGGGTTGATGAAGACCTTTTCCCATTCTGTAGGCTGTTGCTTTGCCTTGTTGACCGTATCCTTTGCTCCACAAAAGCTTCTCAGTTTCAAGAAGTCCCATTGATTGATTGTTTCTCTCAGTGTCTGTGCTACTGGTGTTATATTTAGGAAGTGATCTCCTATGCCAATGCGTTCAAGATTACTTCCTACTTTCTCTTCTAGCAGGTTCAGAGTAGCTGGATTTATGTTGAGGTCCTTGGTCCACGTGGACTTAAGTTTTGTGCACGGTGACAGACATGGATCTATTTGCAGCCTTTTACACATTGATATCCAGTTATGCCAGCACCATTTGTTGGAGATGCTTTCTTTTTTCCATTGTACACTTTTGGCTTCTTTGTCAAAAATTATATGTTCATAGGTGTGCGGATTAATGTCAGGGTCTTCAATTCGATTCCATTGGTCCACATGTCGTTTTTTATACCAATACCAAGCTGTTTTTATTACAGTAGCTCTATAGTAGAGCTTGAAGTCAGGGATCGTGATGCCTCCAGAGGTTGTTTTATTGTACAGGATTCTTTTGGCTATCCTGGGTTTTTTGTTTTTCCATATGAAGTTGAGTATTATTCTTTCCAGGTCTGTGAAGAATTGTGTTGGTATTTTGATGGGGATTGCATTGAATCTGTAGATTGCTTTTTGTAAAATTGCCATTTTTACTATGTTAACCCTGCCTATCCATGAGTATGGGAGATCCTTCCATTTTCTGACATCTTCTTCTATTTCTTTTTTCAGGGACTTAAAGTTCTTGTCATATAGGTCCTTCACTTGCTTGGTTAGTGTTACCCCAAGGTATTTTATGTCATTTGTGGCTATTGTAAAGGGTGATGTATCTCTGATTTCCTTCTCAGCTTCTTTGTCCATTGTATATAGGAGGGCTACTGGTTTTTTTAGTTGATCTTGTATCCTGCTATGTTGCTGAAGGTGTCTATAAACTGTATCAGTTCCTTGGTGGAATCTTTGGGGTCACTCAAGTATACTATCATGTCATCTGCAAATAGGGAAAGCTTGACTTCTTCCTTTCCAATTTGTATCCCCTTAACCTCCTTATGTTGTCTTATTGCTGTGGCTAGAACTTCAAGTACTATATTGAATAAGTATGGGGAGAGCGAACAGCCTTGCCTCATTCCTAATTTTAGTGGAATTGCTTTGAGTTTCTCTCCATTTAATTTGATGTTGGCTGTTGGCTTGCTGTAAATTGCCTTTATTATGTTTAGGTATGTTCCCTGTATTCCTGATCGCTCCAAGACTTTTATCATGAAAGGGTGTTGGATTTTGTCAAATGCCTTTTCTGCATCTAGTGAGATGATCATGTGGTTTTTTCTTTGAGTTTGTTTATATGGTGTATTACATTGACGGACTTTTGTATGTTGAACCGCCCTTGCATCCCTGGGATGAAGCCTACTTGATCATGGTGGATAATTGTTTTGATGGATATACACTCATTCTTGCTTTGTTTTGTTTTGTTTTTCCAGACAGGTGGTTTTTTGTTTGTGTGTGTGTGTGTGGGGGGTCCTGGCTGGCTGTAGAACAGGCTTGAACTCACAGAGATTTACCTGCCTCTGCCTCTGAAGTGCTGGGACGATAGGTTGTATGTCACCACTGTCTTGGCTCACTCTTGCTTGTGAATTTTCTGGGGATGGGAGTCCACATGTTAATGACTGCAAGCTATCACACTTTCTTATCCTGATGCAGCCTTCAACTGATGCTGGAGAGGGTTTTGTCTACACTCCACCCTCCATGTCCCTTTTCCTTCTATTTTTCTCTCCTTCTTGGGCCTAGCACTAGTGATCATAAATCCCTATGCTAAGGACAAAAACCTGCAGTAGAGAGAGAAAGCAGGAATCAATTTATTTTGAATAACACTACTAACCACGTAATTTACTACTAGGTAAGTATGGGATATGGAAATTCTGGTAAAATAAAATCCCTATCGTCTATAAATCTGCTGTTGTCCTCAGTGTTTTGGCTTTCCAAAAACATTTAACAAATAGGACTCCGGGATTGTAGGAAGTTCTTTTGTTGCTGTAATGGGATTTAGTAGTCATAGTAATTGACTAACTATGAAGTAAGTTCAATTTTGACTTGTACAAGGAAGGACATTGAACTGATTTTTCTCATGATATAGGCATAGAAAATTTATGCAATTGACTGTGTTTGCTGACTTGAAAGTCCTCATCGTACCAACACAACCAAAAGGAATGATGAAATTTTCATGCATTTTAAAACAAGTGGTCTATTTTTAAATTTTAACATACTGTACCCATAAATATGACTGATGATGTTGTACATCACAGTAAACATTTGAAAGGAGTTACATATTGAGAGACTCAGGTCTCAGGAGAAGTACAGGCACAGCAAAAAGGCCTGAGCAGGATGCCCCCCACCCCCGACTGCCCCTGACCCTTGCCCTAGTTACAAAGAGAGCCAGACACCTTCCCCCATAGGGAAGGGGCAATCAGAAGTGGACAGACACCTCCAGGTGCTGAGACTAAAATGTTACAATTCCCTAGACCAGCAGAGTTGTATGCCATGTGATTGTCTGAGTGTATAGTGGGAAGAGGCTTGTAATCTGATCTGTGGCCAACTCCTGTAGCCCACTGAATCTTGTTGACCTTTTAAAGTTTACTTTGTTTTGATTATTTTGTTCCTGTGTAAGTACAGGGACAGATATTTCAAGAATGTCTCATAGCCTTATGCAGAGACCTCTGGTTCCTTTATGTGTTACAACCTCCAAGGCATAAGGAAGACCTTCAAGTAGATAAGGATATCTCCCTAAAAGCAGGGGACTATTACGTTCAGGACTGTCCTAGAGAAGCTTAGAAGAAGCATTCCTGGGAGAAGGCATAAATGATTCAGAAGAAATTTTCCATCAATCTAATATCCCCAAATTGTACAAATATTAAAAGTGCCCCAAGTATGCAACAGGTAGAGATGAAAACCAAAGGTGGCATGGCATCCATCATGCCGCTCAGCTTTGCTGGATCTTTGTCCGAGCAGCTGTGCTGGCTTTATGACTTCTGCCATTCTATTCAGATATGGCTGTGTCAAAATTCTGAGTGTGTCTTGCAGGAGAACCCTCATGACCTTGGTGCGAGATGGTTGTTCACTTGAAACACCAGAAGCATTATTCATGGCAGGGTGGGAAGGTAAAATTGGAGTTCCTTAAAATTAGTAACTGTTTTTCAAAAGGCAGTAATAAGAGAATGAAAATAAGATATAGACTGTGAGAAAATAGTTTGTAGGTATATCATATATGAATGCTGTTCTAGGCAGGGTTACTATTGCTATGACAAAATGCCATGACCAAAAGCAAGTTGGGGAGGAAAGAGTTGATTTGGCCTTCCACATCACTGTTCATCATTGAAGGAAGTTAGAACAGAAACACAAACAGGCCAGAAACCTGGAGGGAAGAGCTGATGTAGAGGCTATGGAGGGGTGCTCCTTACTGTCTTGCTCTTTATGGCTTGCTCAGCTTGCTTTCATACAGAACCAGGACCACGATCCACAGTAGGCTGTGGCCTCCTATCAATCACTAATTAAGAAAATGCCTTACAGTATTGCCTACAGCCCAATCTTATGGAGGCATGACTTTAGCTTGTGTCAAGTTGACATAAAACTAGCCATCTCAGATGCATATAGAATAAAATAATAATACAATGAATGAAAGAATTAATAAAATGTTTTAAATAGAGAAAGAAAAGGGAGACCATGTGCCACACAGCCATCTCCAATGTTCTGTGAGAGGAGCTTCTGTGACCTTCAGGACTTTTTCAGATCCAACTATGCCCAGTAAATATGACATTATTATCTATTAACATCATGGTACTATTGTGTCCACATCTCGAGACCCCCAAGCAAGACCACCACAGAGCCAATATCTGATGCACAACACACGGGTTTATTGATAACAAGCAAGCTGGGGCTTTGTCCTCGTCCAACATCCAACACAGCGGGTGAAGGAGGATGGCCCTGAGCTCTCAGGGTGAGGGGGTTTTAAAGGGAAAAATCATAGGCAGGGTGGTACAAGCCTTTGCATCATATGATTGAGTGAGAGTGTATAACTTTTGAATTTACTGGTTGGGGGTTAGAGTTATGATTTTGGGCAGGCCTGGACAAGTCCTTGATCTGCCATGGAGGCTGGCTGGCCTTGCACATTCACATTGACCCATGCACATAGCTCTAAGTTGGTGAGGGGTCCCAGACAGTAAACAACTGGCTGAACCTAGAACAGTCAGAGTACGTGCAGAAAGGGAGCTACTACAAGGACTATGTCTTTTGTTCATGGCCCTTCCAGAAACTGCTTGCTTAAGTCTCAGGAAACTGAAATTGAGGCCTGATCTCTGAGAAAAGACTGAGCAGCCTGTTATGGCATCTGCTTTGTCCTTTCAGTATAACTGATAATTATAGACGCTATTAAATAAAAACTCACCACTAACAAGCCAATACAATTTTAGAGATAAGAGGAAGTTCATTACATTAAGGGCTGAAAAAATATATTCAAGAGTGGAAAAAGACCACAGGCATCCATATGTAACATCTATATGGAAACTGCCTCAAATCATTTTGTAAACTCCTAGCTCAATAACCTCAGAGGTGTGCAGCATGGCTAATTTATTAATTTTCTGATTTGAGTCTGAGTGCAAGCTTGCCCAAGAAGCAGCTTGGGATTCTGCCAGTAGAGGGTGCCAGGAGACTGTTGGGAAAACATGGGAATAGCAAGATATGTGGGATCTTGTGAATTCTAATTCTTCAGATAAAATATAGTAAACGATCTATACTTCTTTAATATGAAAAAATAACATAAAATAGCATAACATGTTTGGAACAAGCAGAAGCTAATTTTTCTTTCATCACTATAGAAAACCCAGAGTTCGGGTGCCTTAACATGCTTAGATGGGACTGCTTTGGCCCAGTCATTAGAGTTTACTTAGCAAGTTCAAGATCCTAGCTCCATCCTCAGAACAGTAAAATAATAATGATGATTATTGTGATAATGCTAATAGTATTGTGATAGTGAAATGATCCCCAAATTTTGGAATATTATTTCTTTTTAAACTTCTTTTTTCCACTTTTATTTATTTACTTTCATTGGTTTAAATCCGTGAAGGGTACAGTATCACACGGATTCTGTGTCCAACGGCCTTTGCAGGAAGGTTGCTTCGGAATTTGGCATGTACCATGCCACTGTTTCCATGGGCCTGGGTTACTTTTCCCCAGATCACTCTGGTTTTGTTTGTTTTGCCTCCGGGTGTCACTGTGTGGTTTTTTGCTTTATACACATGAGCACATCTCTTGCCCAAGTAGAATTCAGTCTCATCTCGAGCATAAACACCTTCAATTTTAAGAAGAGCTGTGTGCTCTCTTTGGTTCCGGAGACCTCACTTATAGCCAGCAAAAATGGCCTTGCACCAAAGCCTTCCAGACATGTTTGCCTTTTAGAAGTCCTGTTCCCAGCAGGCCCCGGGAAATCTCTCTTTTTAAACTCTTAACCTTGTGACTCTACTTTTAGTTTTAAAGCAAACAAACCACCACCATCACAACAAAAAGAAACCCAAAACTTTCCAAGTAGAAGAGAGAAAAGGCCAAAATCTCACTCAGGGTATCTCTTTCCCTTCCTAACAGCCTGTCTATTTCATGGCCTTTAGTAGGTAGATGATTGGGAGGAATGGATGGTGACTTGCTATTCATATCACATCAAAAGATTTCTCATAGCCTATATAAAGATGCAGCACAACATTGTGCACATAGGAACTGACTTGCCATTCAGAAGCTTTGGGACAGGCATCTGAAACAGAGGGATGCATCAAAATCTGCTCATTGGAATTCCATCCTCATGTCTTATCTTGCCTACGACATAACCTGCTCTATTTATCAGATAAACAAATGGGAGATCCATAGCCAGAGCTTGCTTCTGGATAAATGAAATGATCCAGAACAAGACATCACTTATTAGTGTCTGAGAAACTGACTTTCAGTGCAAGACCACTAGAGGACCCTTACATGACCATCACATCTACTCTCCTTATTAGATCACTCAACTAACAACAAGAATGAAACGCTTAGAAGGTAGCTACTCCCTGTAGCTAAAGTTTACCTGGTCCTGTCCGGCTCCCATGGCCCTGCTGTTTGGACTCAAGTAAACACATAGGGGCTTATATTAATTAAAACTGCTTGGCCATTAGCTCAGGCTAACTATTGACTAGCTCTTACACTTAAATTAACCCATAATTCTTATTTATGTTCAGCCATGTGGCTTGGTACTTTTTCTCAGTTCTGCCTTCACATGTTGCTTCCTCTGTGTCTGTCTGGTGACTCCTTACTCTTCCCAGAATTCTCTTATCTCTTTGTCCCGCCTATACTTCCTGCCTGGCTACTGGCCAATCAGCACTTTATTTATTAACCAATCAGAGCAACACATTCACAGCATACAGAGCAATATCCACAGCAACACTCAAACAAAAGACCAAAGTAGAGAAGCAGATAAAATTATATAATGAAAACTAACACACTAGACACATGAGAAACAAATAAGCATTATATCATTATTCACTTAGTAGTATTTTCTGAGGTTTCAACCTTACAAATATATCACTTTGATGTGTTCCTAATTATTAGGATGTACTATGTATATTTACATACTCAAATTTCAGTTATTTGCATGTTCAACATATTATTTTAGTGAAAGTAAAACAAAGTTGATTTAAAACCTGGCCAGCAACCAAGGAAGAAGAAAGGAATGGAAAATTTTATAAGAACATAATAATGGAAGATACAACATTTTACTGAAGTTTGAAGTTTACAGAACACAATCATCATTAACTAAGAATCTGGAGATGGAGCTTTGGGAAAGACTCAAGACAGAGGCAATGGAAAAAGAGCAGAACAAAAGATGATATATAAACAGAAATAAAAGAAGAACAAGTTAAATACAAAGCCACATGTTGATGGGGTTAGAAACTTCAAGAATTAATGGAATTATAGAATATCACATGAAGAGACTCTCAAGCTGACCAAAGGAATGTCCATGACACCAATTCCAAGAAGGATAAACTTGAAATCTTCTAGATGTAAGCAATCAAACCCAGTCTTGGAAGAAGCAACCCAGGAATCTATACACATGTCCATGCCAAGAGCCTGCAATTAATACCCACATGAAGACATAGATAGGAAAGAGTTTTTCTTTTGTTAAATGTTTCTGGGGACTAAATAAGTAATTTTTCACCTGAATGCACACATGGACACATGCTCATGTACACAGCCACACATTCACACATGCACATCATTGCACACATATACATACACACAAGTGATGGACAAACAGGCGACCTCCGGGCTGGAGGAATGTGGAATATGGGATGACCATGGGCTCTGGCATCTCTCCTCACCTGAGATTGACCATGTGCTGCTGAATCTACTCAGTTACCTTAGGGTGAAATGACACTTTGGACACATGTATAAATTATTTATTTTTATCTATCTGTCTGTCTGTCTGTTTATTTATTTATTTATTTTATCATTCCAGGAAATAAGAGGACAACTGTTTGGCAAAAAGAATGTGCATGTTGTGCATAGATAGAGCAGGTGCCTGAGAGCAGCTCCCATGTATTCTGATTCCCACAACAAATGAACATACATGTGGGGATTAAGACCACTGAAAACCAGAAAATACAACTGAGGCATAGCTCCTCTTAATGCGCATTTACTGTGTCTGGAGAAGCCTAATATCAGATGTCCTCCTTTGAAAAGATCAAGAAAACACAAATCACCTCCCCCAGCTGGTTTATGGAGCCTCATGTAAATGTCCATGAAGTCCTCACTCCCTCCTCCTTTCCTGTCTTCTTTGATGAAGCAGTAGTTTCCTCCAGCAGAGAGGCAGCATGGGGTTCTCTTGTGGTATCACCTAGTCTAACTCTGAGTAGGACTTTTCTTGATGGTCTCTTCTACCTCCCAAATATGTGGGTTTTTCCTTCTCATGGCCAATACTAAAGCCTCAAGAGGCAAAGCTCTGGGTCAGAGGCTATCGGATAAAGCTCCTATTTTTGTAGGTCTCATGATTGCCACAATGTTGTCCCATATGATGGCTACAAGAACTGTGATCTGACTTTTATCCAGTTGCCTAATCGCTTCAGGATTGTCACTCAAAATGTCAGGAGCTCTTCTGTCTTTCAAATTATCATTTTTGGAAATGTATAAAAATAAAAGAAGCTGAAACACTATGGCACCTGCTGAGAAAGAACTCTGCAGAATCCTTGTGCATTGTGGTACATGGGGTTACTAATGTTGATGCTTTAAATACAAACACAAGAATAGGAACATATGGTCATAACCCTTCCTGGAAAGACTGTCAATATAAACGCTTGTGTTCTCAGCTGTGTGTATCCCTCTTTGGAGAAAGTATAAGTTACATGGGGGAAAGGTTTAAGCCCTTTCTGAATGGTCTGAATTTGGGGAGGGAGAAGGTTCCAAGGACAAATGAGAGACACACCAGTCAGTACATGAAAGCTGTAGAAATCCCAGTACCAAGTATGGAGTTTGCTACTGTGAGATACCATGACCTTGACTTTATCAACACTTCACATTAAGCAGATCTCACCCAACACAGTTCATGCTGTTTCTAAATTTCTGTTTCTGGAGTTCTTTGAGAAAACAAACAGGGACAAGGAACTTGCCTGCAGGCATGACCACCCAGAAGGCAAGTCCTACAAATCCCTGTGTCACCTCCACTCTCTTAAAACTGTGTTTAGATTTTTATAAATTTTGTTATGTGAGCATTATGTACTAAAAGGTTTTAATTAAAGATTTTTTTTAATGTTGAGTGAAGTGTTCACTAGCTTGATCTGTAATATATACACATACAAAATTAAATTTGTCATATAATTTATTTTCTTTAAAAACAAACCTCTTTTACAAATTGCCCATGTAACTTTTATTTAGAATTTAAGATCATTTGTAGCTTAATGTCATGCAAATAAAATTCCCCAAAGTGCTAAGGTCGTTGTTTGGAGTTTTGCACTCTGACAAGCTAAATCTTGTCAGCTAACTATTGGACAAACAAAGCCTCTGGCCTGAAAGCTTAGGGCTTGCTGGAATACAGTTCATTGAGCCATAAGCTCCCAACAGCATAGCTAGGAACACAGACACCCCTTTCACCTTGGCATTATGTCTGACAAAAGCATAAATTTCTGTTGTAAAGAAAGTTGCAAAAAGGTTGTCTTGGTGGAGTCTTTGAAACAGGGAGGAAACCTGTAGAGAATCATATTCTCAGCACTGAAAGTTTCAAATGGCCATGTATCCCAGGCTTGCTCTGGATATCAATCTTCAGATCCTCTTGTCTCAGCTTTCTGAATTATAGGTGTTGAAACCACACAATCCAGTTGTAAAAGAAACTATTGTGTCGTTTTTATCTGATTTCCCAAATAGCCTGGATGGCAGCTCTTCTGAAGGGGATGAATGAACATTATAATTAAGTCATTCACCAATAGAAATGTGACTTGAGGGGCTAGAAAGATTGCTCAGTGCTTAAGAATAGATTCTGCTCTTGCAGAGGACCTACATTCAGTTTCCAGCACCACTTTGGGTGACTCACAATCACCTATAACTCCAGTTCAAGCGGGTCTAATGCTCCCTTCTGCATTCTACAGGTATCTGTACAGGTGTGTGTGTGTGTGTGTGTGTGTGTGTGTGTGTGTGTGTGTGTGTGTGTGTGTGTACATTTAAAAATAAAAAGCTTAAAAAGAAATGTGTCTTGATCATAAATACTTGAAAGTGTTAACTGTTTTGTCTCTTTTATACTAATTCACATTATTAATTTTGAGAGGATGTCCTGGCCATGTTTTAGGGTTTCTGTTGCTATAAAGAGACACCATGACCACTGTAACTCTTATAAAGGAAAAACATTTAACTGGGGTGGCTTGCTTACAGTTCAGAGGTTTAGTCCATTGTTTTTATGGTGGAAAGGCAAGGCAGCATGCAGGCAAACTTGGTCCTGGAGAACTAGCTGAGAGTTCTACATCTTGACTTGCAGGCTACAGAAAGAGGTCTGAGAAACTGGGCATGACTTGAGCATATATGAGACCTCAAAGCCCACCCCCACAGTGACACACTTCCTCCAACAAGACCACACCTACTCCAACAAGGCCACACCTCCTAATAGTGCCACTCCCTATGGGCCATTTTCTTTCAAACCACCACCAGCCCTAAAATGGTTCCTTAGTTACTTACTGGTTATTTGGAGTAACTATTATTATAAATTATAATAATATAATATAATATAAAATATAATATAATATAATTAATATAATATAATATAATTAATATAATATAATATAAATATAAATCTGAGCCTATAAGGTGCTAATGAGTTTCCACTCCTGAAAGGTCTTCTTTCTAGAGAGGAAGCTGCACTTGGGCTCACTTGCAGTAAATGTAACACAGCAAGAGTGGTTGTCTTTCAAAGTGAGGTTGCAAACTGTCTGTTCTTGTTCATGTCTGCTTATTTAATAGAGGCAGCTGTCTTGTTGCCCCCAGAGGAGCCTTTAAGGTGTCAATCTTCAGACACTGGGTCCTGCCTCCAGCCAGGCTATGGAGCCTTGAAAGTCTTTTCAGAAAAAAGCTCTGGAAACAGTTCAATGGCAGTTTTGTCTTTTTTTTTTTTTTTTTTTTTTTTTTGGTTTTTTCGAGACAGGGTTTCTCTGTGTAGCTTTGCGCCTTTCCTGGAACTCACTTGGTAGCCCAGGCTGGCCTCGAACTCACAAAGATCCGCCTGCCTCTGCCTCCCGAGTGCTGGGATTAAAGGCGTGCGCCACCACCGCCCGGCTGCAGTTTTGTCTTGAGGTCAAAGCACCCAGCTGAGCTCTACTCAGGTTCCCAAAGTCAGAGACTTTGTTCCAACTGACTAAGCCTCGGAGTAATTTTCTGTCTCATTAGGAGAAAATACATACTGTTCCTTGGGTTCTTATTTTTAAAGACTGTCCACTTAGTACCAAGGGGAGAAGTGACCTGTGTTTTCAATAGATTCATTAATGGTTCAGGAGAAATAATATGTACACACATAAGGATATATAGAGACAATGAAAAGTTTAAACAACTGGTAGAAAGGAGGAGTTCTCTGAGCAAGTATTTACATTTACATCTTGATTAAGGGTTATAAGGTCAAGGAAAAGGACAAATTAAAAGGGGAATGATTAAAGCTGGTAAAATTGAGATTACTAAATATACATAAACCAAGAAAAATATAAAAACAAAGTAACTTTTTTTTTCTTGATTAAATGTGACCATGTGACCACATGTAGGGTTTGGAACAGGCCTAAGATGCAAGGTTGAAAAATGCTCTGCCGTCATTTATTCCTGTGTAGTAATATCCATCAAAGATGTGCTTGACTTAAACAAAAAAGATAAATCATATAAGATTAAAGCAATGAACAAAATTCTTTTATTAAATACATTTAACAATTTTAGTTTGAAAAAATCTGAAAGATCCCTCAGGCTTGATGGGATATGAAAGTGTGGCCAGTGCACTTCTTCCTGTGAGCAAAATGTTGAGCACCCTCAGCCCTACACACTGCCACAGTGTCTTCCTTATCCATGGTCTCATCCTCAATTTCCACCATCTACAGATCTACAATGCTTGATATAAAAATGCACCAGTAGTGAACAGACATTTTCTCTGTTACCATTCCCTAAATGCACAGGAACTGTTTACATCATACTAGGTATAATAAAGAACACTGAGATTAAATTATTTGGTAAGATGTATACAGGTCTGTGTAAAGGCTTCTATATCCCACCAGGGACTGGTATACCTGAGGGCTTTGAAATCTATTGAATAACTAGTACCCTGGAGGTGCTGGAGATGACTGTATTTCCAAAAGGAGTGCTATTCTGTGATCTTTTGGATACATGTCATGTGGCAAATTTTTATTCCTACTGGTGTTGAACAAATTTGCACAACTTGTTAAAGAAACAAGTTGGAAACATATGTGTAAAAAGATTTATACAGCTTTGACTTAATGTCTCAGAAACTTCCTTTGTCAAACTGTGCTTTGAAGAAGACATAAGCACAGAGATGCAGATGACAATGACCCACATTAAAAAGGCAAGATGGAGCCGGGTGGTGGTGGCGCACGCCTTTAATCCCAGCACTCGGGAGGCAGAGCCAGGAGGATCTCTGTGAGTTCGAGGCCAGCCTGGTCTCCAAAGCGAGTTCCAGGAAAGGCTCAAAGCTACACAGAGAAACCCTGTCTCAAAAAACCAAAAAAAAAAAAAAAAAAAAAAAAGGCAAGATGGCATACAGGTACAACCTGACATGATTTAGTCATGGAGAAGACTACTATTTGAAGCATGAAATAACACTGCAATTCAAAAAGGAATATATGTAGATGGTAAGACAGTGTGACTTAGCAGACTCTGGTCTACTGTTTCCAGAAAAGGGTATGTGAGCTAGAAGGTGGTTGGTCTAGCTGCAGAAAGCACATCTATGGTAAGCAAAGAAACCAGAGAACTGAGCTAAAGGCAATCCAAGTTTGGTTGTAATTGTAATGTAAG
Organism: Peromyscus maniculatus bairdii; assembly: GCF_049852395.1. Classification (NCBI taxonomy): domain Eukaryota; kingdom Metazoa; phylum Chordata; class Mammalia; order Rodentia; family Cricetidae; genus Peromyscus; species Peromyscus maniculatus. The sequence goes on along the minus strand of NC_134873.1, from coordinate 38,658,115 downwards.
GCAAGTAAAAAGAATATGGCTTGTTTTGCATAGTAGTAACACTAAACTAGAAAGAACATTTATTGAATGCTTAGTATGTGGATTTTCCCACGCATCATTTTATTGTGTGTTCTGTGTCTCATAATCTGCAATGGAAGCTAAGCATTTGCTAAGTCAGAGACCTATCGTGGTACCTGGTTGCTATCCTTGTGTAGGTAATTTAATTCTCAAATCCAAGATGAAGGTTTTTCCACTTGGCTACACCAAGGCCTCTAGCTATTTGAACACTCTCAGCCTTTCTTACCAAGCAGCATAAAACTTCATGTATAGAGTAGGAGGAGGCTTGAGAAACATTTTCTAATTGTCAGTCATTATGATGTCCGTTGATTCAGTGGGTTCCTCCTGTGCTCTAGTGAAGCTTGAGGTCTTCTTTTCTTGGTCCCTGGGAAGGTAGCTATAAAACTTGCCTTTCTGGGGAGTGGGCATAGACCCTGTTAACTGAGATATGCTTATGTGTATCTTCTTGAACCAACGTGTCCTGTGTGACCCTTGTGTATATCTCGTTCTCCACTATTTTGAGAACTGTGCTGAAGCACCCACCCCTCCTGGTGCTCTCTGCCCAATGTCTAGATTCCACAGAGCACTGTGAAGAATTTGGATCCATTATGAGTACACTGATGCTCAAGACCCCCAGCCACTCCTTCAGCCTTCTCACCTTCCAAGCCTCAGGACAACTATATATAGGCCATATAACCAAGGTTCTGTAGCATGAATCTTAAAGGTACTTATTAATAAAATCAAACCTGAGGCCAGTTATTGGGGTGAATGCTGGAAGATCAGAGAAGCAGAACAAGCCACAGCTACCTCACCTTGCCAGTTTCTCAGCTGATCCTGTTTCCTCAGACTGGAAGCCTCTGAGTCCTTATCCAAATGAATCTCAGCTGAACTGCTTCTCAAAAGCCTGACTGCTTAACCAGCCTAGTTCCTGGTTTTCATGCCTTATATACCTTTCCACTTTCTTCCCTCACTCCCTGGGATTAAAGGCTCACTTCTTGGGATTAAAGGCGTGTGTCACCATGCCTGGCTGTTTCCAATGTGGCCTTGAACTCACAAAGATCCAGATAGATTTCTGCCTCTGGAATGCTAGGATTAAAGGTGTGAGTGCCACCATTTTCTAGCCTCTGTATCTAGTGGCTGTTCTGTTCTCTGACCCCAGATAAGTTTATTAGGGTGCACAATATTTTGGGGAACACAATACCACCACAAAGTTCTGTTATTCAGAATTATACATTCTTTTTGGAGACTATTTCTCTTCCCAGAACATCTGACTTCTAATGTTTTCTAGCTGTGGGAGATTCAAAGAAAGAGAGATGTTTATTTTAGATTTTTTTTAAAACCCTCTAATTTTACATGGTCTTGGCCCTTCTCCTATATGTACAGACATTTCCCCCATAACCAATAATACCCATGAGCTGAAGGGAAAAATTGATTTGAAAAAAAAAAAATCTGGAAGTCTGGAAGATACTTTGTTTCTTTCTAGCTGATAGCCTCTGTTACAGAAAGCAAGATAGAAATGATTTCTATTGACTGTCCCAGTGGATGTTTGCATAGGCTGCATTGGTGTAGGGGGAGAAAGAAGGACTTAGTGGACAGCACATGTCAGAGCCTGTTCCTGTCATGTTGTAGCATCAGGAGGTTACTCATGAGTAAGAAGGTAAGCTAACAACAGGAGAAAATGGAAAGAGAAACCAAGTCCTATTGATAGGAACATGGTAAAGGCATGAACAGCATCCATAACCCGTGTTTCCACTCCATGTACTAACTAATACATGTACCTATACTGAATGTACAGATATTGTATAGAACTTTAAAGATAATCTAATGTAAAGATATTAATGTTAAAATAACTCAGAATAATTTTATCTTATTAACATTCTCTGCCTTATGAAAACATTTCTATATATTCCCACATTCTGCATTCATATATATGTTTTCCCTTATTTAATCAATATTTAGAAAAATATAACAAGATATTTATTTCACTTCTGTTTCATGTATTTTAGTACATTGCCATATAATTAGTATTTTATTTACTATTATGCAATATAATAAAGTGTGACTATACATGACTTAAATTCATATCTATTATTAGATATTTGACTTATTGTTGTTACTGAAATCAACAGCTTTTATTGTTTTTCTTCTTAGGTTACTTTCTTGTGGTAAATTTCCATGGGTCCATGGCACAGTTTCTCCTAAGCTCTAGGCTGACCTGGCTGCCTTACAAGATTGTCTCTCATCATTGCAGAGCTACCTGGTACCAGCATGTGGTGTTGGGCATCCTTCCCTGTGGAGTCCCCTTGGTTCTCTTATGATGACCCCTCTACTTTCACCTTACTCCAAGGGCTGTTGTCAGGACAGATTGGTATCTATACCATATTCTAGAGATCTCTGCCCTTGTGTGATACCAGACACAAGGGTATTTACCAGCTCTCATTTTATTATGTCCTGTTTTCTCACAACCTTCTATTCAACCCATTGTACAACCAAGGCCAGGACCTGGGTCTTTCTTCTTATCTGTCTCAAAACTATCAATTCTGTGTGTATATCTTTTCAAAATCCACTTCCCTGGGCTATTTATCAAGGTCTTGGGACAAATATGACCATATCAGAACATTTCAGCAACTCCCCATTTAGGAAATGCATAGCACCAGAAGAGGCTCCCATAGCTGAGGTCAAATATTCAATCATCATTCCTTCTGTTCAGTGTTTTGTGACAGTGAATTTCTACAGTACTCAGTTTGATCTTTTCCCCACTGTCAATTTTCTTTATATATCCTCCTGCCTTCCCATCACAGGAGTGCACTGGATCTTCACTTTCCCATCAGAAATAGTGTAAGGCTTGAAATCTGGATTTTGGTTAATAAGATGGTACTCAATTCAGACCCATTGCCAAAATCATTCCCAAGGATGGTTTACATCTGCTTCTGCCTTTACATACTTAACACTACTGACTAAGAGTTTGTTAGTCACAGAGATCTTGGGTTTAGGAAGACTCTAGGAGTGATTTTCTAGTCTCTTTTCCCAGAATTCAGACAGATAGGTAGTCTGAAGAGACTTGCTTTCATCTCTGGTAAGGTCAATATTCTCTACTGGCCTGGGTAGATGGTCTAGCAGGTAAGAATGCTTGTTGAATACGTATGAGAACCTGAATTCAGATCACCATCCATCCATGTAAAAATCTGAATATGGCTGCACAAGAGGACTTTAACATCAACACTGGTAAGACACAAGTAGCTGGGGCTTGCTGGCAATCAGCCTAGCTCCAGGTTCAGTGAAAGACCATACCTCAAAGGAATACAATAGTGAGTGAGGTAACTGTCACCTGATGTTCTTTCCTGGCCTACACATGTGCACAGGTGGGTACATCCCATACATGTATGCACATACTACACATATACAAATCTTTCTGAGGGCACAGATTTATAAAAGCCATTTTATTTCCTGCCAGAAACCCTGAGGCCACAGAGAAGAGACAGTGCCCTCAGATAGTACAATGCCTTCTCTTTTCTCAATATCCTTCTACTTATATAGTTAACAAACTCTAAAATGCTTTTATTTTCATTATTTATTTAGCACCTCCCATTTCTGTTTGTTGGGGCTCAAGTCAAGGGTCTCATATGCTAAGTGAAGCCCAACCCTGTTTCTGGCATCTCAGTACACTCTGGGCAACAAGGCTGCACAGGCCACGGTGGACATATCCCAGAAGGAGCAGCCCCTGGTCACAGTTATTGTTCAGGACACAGTTGTGATTCTTGACCAGCCTGTTGTCCAGACATGGTAAAGGAAGACTTTTTTTTGAAAGATTTCTTTTGGTAAGGGGAGGAACATTGTGGCTTTCTAGTATCTTAATATCAGGCAAGAAATTGTGCTTCTGGTACCTGGAACTGCCCAGGCATAAAAACACAAGTAAGTTGTAGGTGAGTGGGAGGCCAGCTAGATGGTAGACAGATAATGAGTTATCTTGAGGGGCCTCAGTGGGGACACTCTTAGAAAGTGAGTAAAGTCCCCACTCCAAGGCTGTGGGAGCCAAACTGCAGGGACTGGAGGAGAGAAAGGAAGAGATGAGCTGACAGTTTCATAAGCTGAGTCAGTGGAGTCAAAGAAGGTCAGAGGCTCACAGTCCAAGGATGAGCATGGGAGTATCTAGTCATTGGTGTGACAGGACATTCATGAGCCTTAGGAACCAAGTGAGGAAGAAGTTTCTTGTAACAAAGATAGGGAGGGGCTTTGTAACTCTTCCAGGCTTGAGAGCTAGGACAAGTTCAGTTCTGCTAATGGCCAATATACCTTGCTTGCTTGCATATCTATCTATCTATCATCTATCTATCTATCTATCTATCTATCTATCTATCTATCTATCTATCTATCTATCTATCTATCATCTATCTATCTATCTATCTATTTATCTTCTTCATCATCATCATCTATCATCTATCTATCTATAGTATGTGCATAAGTATGTGGTGTGAATATGTGCATGTGTTCACATGTGTGTGAGCATACATATATACCCATGTGTGTGTACACATATATGTGTTTGTGTGTAGAGGTCCGTAGTTTATGCCAGGTTGTAGCTAGAGTTTTCCTGCTTTGCCCACAGTCAGGACAAATCTTTGTCACCCGCCAGTCCCACAGCCGCTCAGACCCAACCAAGTAAACACAGAGACTTATATTGCTTACAAACTGTATGGCCGTGGCAGGCTTCTTGCTAACTGTTCTTATATCTTAAATTAACCCATTTCTATAAATCTATACCTTGCCACGTGGCTGGTGGCTTACCGGCATCTTTACATGCTGCTTGTCCTGGCGGTGGCTGCAGTGTCTCTCTGCCTCAGCCTTCCGCTTCCCAGAATCCTCCTCTCTCCTTGTCCCACCTACTTCCTGCCTGGCCACTGGCCAATCAGTGTTTTATTTATTGACCAATCCCAGCAATTTTACATACAGACCATCCCACAGCACCAGGCGTCTTCCTTGATTGGTTCCCTCCCCCCATATCTTATACATTGAGACACGGTCTATTGCTGAACCTGGAATTTGCCTATTCCAGCTTGTCTGCTCAGCTAGGTTGCTCAGGGGCTCCATGTCTCTGTCTCCTGAGATTATAAGCAGGCCATACTACTCAGCTTCTTTCTTTCTTTGTTTCTTTCTTCCTTCCTTCCTTCTTTCTTCCTTCCTTCCTCCTTCCTTCCTTCCTTCCTTCCTTCCTTCCTTCCTTCCTTCCTTCTTTCTTTCTTCCTTTCTTTTTTTCCCTTCCTTTCTTTCTTTTTTCTGAGACAGGGTTTCTCTGTGTAGCCCTGGCTGTCCTGGAGTTTGCTCTGTAGACCAGGCTGGCCTCAAACTAGAGATCCATTTGCCACTGCCACCCAAGTGCTGGGATTAAAGACATGCACCAACCTGCCTGACTCAGCTTACTATCTTAAACAACTCAGGTCTACCTGCCCAAGGATAACACAACCCAAGTAGTCTGTGCCCTCCCACATCAAGGATTAATTAAGAAAATGCCCCACAGACATGCCCACAGGCCAATCTGATAGAGAAAATTCCTTAACCGAGGGTCCCTCATCCCAAGTGACTCCAGTTTGTGTCAAGTTGACAAAGTCTAATCATACATGATATCAGTATCAATTAAATAAAACATGGTATAAAATTTTGCATAAAGAAAACTCATGCTGTACCAAGTACCAGGGATATGTCAAATATTTCACATGATTTTCTCTGCTGGTCTCTATCCACACAATTTCACACAGTCTCTATCAGGTTGTAACAGAGTTCATGTGGTGCACTATGTAAATGTTTGTCTTAAGTCGCTTCCTGTGTTGCTGTACCACTGCATATACCCTGCAGACCGCCATAGTTTCTGCATATTTCATAGTTTTTAAAACACTGCTAAACATGTTAACATGTGAAATAAAAGACTGTTGTACCTTGATAGGGGACAGAAATTCTATGTGGTTAAGGGAGTTCATGCCGTCACCCTCGTGGGCAATAGTTGCTGATTTTCCTGTTTCATATACTTTGATATTAATTAAAAATATTAAAATCTATTCATCTTATCCTGAGTCTTGAACTTCTTCTGTGGCCACGAACTCTTGATGTTCAAGTCAGCCCCATGAAACAGTGCTCCTGAATTCACCCCAACCCCTGTATTTCCACAGTGTAAAGTTTACTTTGAACTTATTCTTTCCCATATTGTGTTGCTTTCAGATAACACATGCAATTAAGGAAGTAAATTCAGGTGAACTCTGCTTTTTTGTAAGAATGAGTCACAGTAGAACACCCAGGGTCATTATGTGGGAGGAATATGACACAATCATTTTAGAATAACTGGGGGAAAGTATAAAGCACTGGGGCAATTTTATGTTGCCAACCAAGCAATAATTTCTGAGTTCCTCAAACAGGCCCCCAGATACATTTCTGTCATCTTGATGCACTAATTTGGCTCTCAACTCCTTTGCATGAATGCAAGCTAGAGACTTACTTCTCCTCGGTTGAGTAGTGTGAACTCATTTAGTGAATAGCATGGCATCTCTAGGGAAGCAAGGTATACTTAGATACCCTTTTTATCACTAAAATATCACATTCTTGTGGAGATAGAAAGGATGAGAGAATGTATATCTGCAATGCCTCAGTGAAGGGCAGAAATAACAATGGAGAGACTTCAAGGAGCACTGACAGAAATCAGAGGAAGTTCAGTCGTATTTCTTAGTATATGACATCACAGAATTCCAAATGCTTCATCTCACATAATCTTTCTAAGCTCAGAAAAGGGACAACATGTGGGTAGCTTGTTTCACATCAACACTATCTGATACAGTTCCACTTTGTTCCTCAGTAATTCTTACACCTGCACAAGAACATGATGTTTGCCTTTTTCATATTCTGCAGTGTTTACAGAACCTTGAATGACATTTAACATATAGTAGCTACTCAATACTTTTTTGATTGAATGCATAGATAATAGAATAGTCATTTAACCTAATAAATTCTAGAATTAAACTCTTAATAGTTTAGTGGTCTCACTAAATATATAGATATAGCATTTTAGCACAGGTATTAAAAGACTTTCATTTGTCAACTTGGCATTTATTCAGTAAAATGGCACTTGGGTACTTATGACCTTTCAGTTAGCATGCCAAGCCCTGAGAATACAAGGACACAGCTTACTTCTCAGGAAGCTAGGCAGCCCCAGTTGCATGTCAGCAGGTAAGACTCCTGCAGGCAGGCCTGACCACACTCCCCATTGGACCCTGTAATTTACAAGCTCTACTCCGTCCCCCAAACCCACCCATCCACCAAGACTGCAGCTGCTCCCCAAGACACAGACTCTGCCAGCTCCTACTGGACCAAGAGGTGAGTGACTGTTCTCTCAGCTGGTCACCCCAGCCTCTAGGCCCTAAACCCAGAGGCACAACCCATCCTCACCCATTGCAGCGCCAGTTGCAAGCCAGCAGGCAAGATTTCTGCAGACAGGCCTGATCAATTCTCAGGAAGCTCATTGCTGCTGCTGCTGCTGCTGCTGCTGCTGCTGCTGGTAAAACACACAGACAGGACTAGGAACAGAACATATAGTTCTGCAGCAGAGCAGCTCTAAAGGGCAAAGTTTGTGGCCAGAGACTGACATGAGAACCAAAGGTGTCCAGAGATCACTGAGATGTCAGGCCCTAAACAAAGAGTCCTGTAGGATGCTCTGTGTCAAATGATGTAGACATCTAGTATTTCCGCTCTAGAAAGTTATAGACATGGATAGTGTTAGCTTTGCTTTTAGTTGGAGCATTAGCTTTTAGCTATGTTTGGAAACAGGCAGTAAAGGCAGGAAGATGGTTTATTACCTACCTCCTCAGAGGTTCATAACTTTTCCAAATAGTGCCACTAGATGAGGACCAAGTGTTTAAATGCAAAAGCCTATGGAGGGCATTTCATGTTCAAACCACAACACAGATGAATTCTGGGATCTAGGCTGTCAGAATTTCTGATCATGAAGTAGTGTGTACACACTATGGCTTTGTCCACCCAGAGAAAAAGGCCACTTAAGATGGATTTCTTTTTATTTACAGCTTGTATCAAAGTGTGGAGGGCTTTCCAGGGAGAAACATTCAACAGTGAAGCACACAAGTATAAAAATTGCAAAGAACCCTCTAATAGTATAGCCAAATATACCTCCTTACAGTCTCCTTCCTTCCTTCCTTCCTTCCTTCCTTCCTTCCTTCCTTCCTTCCTTCCTTCCTTCCTTCCTTCCTTCCTTCCTTCCTTCCTTCCTTCCTTTCTTCCTCTTTCTAACCTGTTGAGCTTGTTGGTCCCCAATAAAATTTATGTTGAAGACAGCCTATTTTCACACTGTGGCATTTGGAACATTCTTACACAATAGTATAAATAAACATATAAAAATATGTAGGAGAGTCACACACCACAATGGCAGTGGCCTAGCCAACTAAAGACTAACCTGGCATTGGCATGAAATCCAGGGCCTCAAGATGCCAACTGGATGCAGGTTGGATACTGTTTAATGGTACTAGCTGAGTGTCTTGAGAGGTCACCACTGACTGGGAAACTTGGGAAAATACACTTGGCTGCCTTGGAGGGTATTACAAGTAGCTTGGGAGAGCACTAGTCAGTACCTCTGAAGGTAATGGTCAGAATTCTTAGAAGACCATTGATCAGAAGTCTCAGGGAAGTACTATTGGATACCATGGAAGAGTACTGGCTAGAAACTTACTAGGGCATTACTGGTCAGTGGTTCTGAGAGGATGCTAGCCAGGCAATTTTTGACTGCTTATCAATGCCAAATTGTTGACAAAATTGACTGATAGCCAGCCAGGCTAGCATAAGGACTCTGTGGAAGTTTGAATTAGAATGCTCCACAAAGGCTCATATATTTGAATGCTTGGGCCTCAGCTAGTAGAACAGTTTTAGAAGGATTAGGAGGTGTGAACTTGATGAGGTAGGCATGGCCTTGTAGGAGGAGGAGTGCCATTAGGAGTGGGCTTTGAGGTCACCCCAGCCTCTAGGCCCTAGGCCCAGAGGCACAACCTGTGTTTCAGTCTCTCTCTCTCTCTCTCTCTCTCTCTCTCTCTCTCTCTCTCTCTCTCTCTCTCTCTCTCTCTCTCTCTTTCTCTCTCTCTCTCTCTCTCTGAAGTCAGGATGTAAAGTTCTCAACTTCTGTTCCAGCAGCATACCTGCCATGCTCCCTGCTATGATGATAATGATCTAGCCCTCTGAAACTGTAAGCAAGCCCTCAATTAAATGTTTTCTTTTGTAAGAGTTGCCTTGGTCATATTGTCCCTTCACAGCAGTAGAACAGACTATTTTTTTCTTATGAGATTCTTTTTTTAATTAAAATATAATTATATCATATCCTTCCATTCTGTTTCCTTCCTCCAACTCCTCCATGACCCCATCCCCCACCCCAAACTCCTCAAATTCCTGGCCTCCTCATTTTTTTATATAGGTGCATATAAATACATAAATATAACCTGGTGAATCCATTCAGTGTTGCTTGCATGTACACGTTTTTTCAGGGATGATCACTTTGTATTGGATAATGGATAGGGGGCTCCTCCCTGGAAGAAGACTCCTGCTCTTGGCATCTGTAGGGTGAAATTCTTCAATCTGTGTATTTAACTCATTTTCAGTTAAACTTCTGAACACCTAGAGAATTTTACCTACAATGCTTATTTACTATTGTGATGGTCTGCTGGTCTAACAGTGCTGTATTTGCCTGATTCTTTTATATTTTTGGTTGTGAGCCTAGCCTTTAACGGCTGAGCCATCTCTCCAGCCCTCCTGATTCTTTTTATACTAAACCAACCTAAACTCTCTCTTAGGAGGAGCTGCCATGTGTTCTATTATTTATTTGTCATTGTGCAGCAATGGGCGTCTCTTCCATGTTACAATAGGGTATTTTCATTGTTTTCTCATTCTGGCATGGTGAGTTCACTTTCTGTCTTTAAATATCTTTCATATTTATCATCTGTTTACTTGTACAAAATAATTTCTTCAGACCTCAGTATGACATGAAATTAAGGTAGACATCAAGTTTTAATCCTAGGTATCATAGCTTTCACTTATAAACGCCACATTTAGAAATGTGACATGCTTTTCTTTTTTATGGTTTATGACATTTTTATCATAATCATTTTGCAAGTTATTTCAACTTAAATTACCCTTATTCAACTCAACTAGAAGCATGAAAAAAATTAAGTGTAGAAGTAAGAAAGGGAATTTGAAGGGAGGATGGAAGAAAGGGAGGGAATTTGCTTTATCAGGGGAATGCTTGACATCTGGTAGAATTTTCATCATTTCAGAAGGATTTTCTTTCAAGAGTGTATCTGGGAAGGTTATGAGTAATAACCCAGTGGTACAAAGACATCACGATCAAAGATAGGCACCTCCTGAAGACTCCCTGAAAAGTGAGCCTGTGAGTAACACAGCAGGCTTCCCCTTATCTTTCCACTGCAAGTCCAATGTTGTTCAAATGTTGCATTTGGCATGAGACCCCTGGACGGAAAATAATGCTCATAGGGTGTCTTAGTTAGGGTTTCTATTGCTGTGAAGAGACATCATAACCATGGCAACACTTAAAAATGAGAAACATTTAATTGGGGTGGCTTACATTTTCAGAGGTTTATATCATCTGGTAAGACATGGTGGCATGCAGGCAGACATGGTGCTGGAGAAGTAGCTGAGTGTTCTACATCTTGGCTCGCAGGCAACAGGAAGTGGCCTCAGTGTTATACAGAGGGAAGCTTGAACAAAACAGACCTCAAAACCTGTCCCCACAGTGACACACTTCCTCTAAAAAGGCCATACCTACTCCAACAAGGCCACACTTCCTAATAGTGCTACTCCCTTTGGAGGCCATTTTCTTTCAAACAACCACATAGGGTGCCTTAGTTTCTTTTTTATTGCTATGATTAAGACATTATGACTGAAAGCAACTTGGGAAGAAAAGAGTTTATTTTAGTTTACAGCTTATATTAATGAAGGGAAGTAGGGACAGGAACTCAAAGCAGGTACTTAGAAGCAGGAACTGAAGCAGAGATCATGAAAGAATGCTCTTTACTGGCTTGCTCTCCATTGCTGGCTCAGCCTACTTGCTTATACCATCTAAGACCACCTGCCCTGTGGTAACACAACACACAGTGGTAGGCTGGGCCATCCTGCATCAATCATTAATCAAGAAAATACCTCTAGATTGTTGCCTACAGGCCAATCTGGTGGGGGCATTTTCTCAGCTGAGGTTTCCTCTTTCCAAATGACTCTAGTTTGTGTCAAGTGGCCAAAAACTAAACCAAAACAAACTGCAAAATAAAACTAATCAGAACACAGGGTCTCCAACCCACCTTTTATCTTGTTCTTACTTTACTAACAGTTCTACTTTCTGTGTGTCATTTTGAGCATTACAGCTAACAATATGACCTCTTCTGAAGGGGAAACTCTAAGACATTTTCCAGACTACTAGGCTTTAGGGTTTGAAGCCAGGCCCTTTCCTTTAGAAACCCAAAGCTGTCTTGTAGATCAGGCTCCATTCCAGTGACAGCTGTCCTGCCTGACACTTTTACATGAGATCACCAGTAGGTGTTTATGTTCTGCACTGAAAAGCAGTTATTTAGATAGCCTCCATGGCAGGGCTGGCTCTGCATAGACCAAGAGGAATGCCTGTAGGATATGTAATTGATGACACACAGGTGACCATAGGAGCTCAGCCCTGGGTCCTCAGCCTGGCCTCTGCTTCCACTTGGGTCTTCTGGGAGAAGGGGCAGCATCTTAGAGGATAAGGTTATCACCATTTCTACAGAGCTTTAATACCCTTCTAAACAGCAACAACCTCAGGCTTGCAGACCTAATAAAGGATCTCTGTGTCTCCTTAGTATAGCAGATTCATGGCCTGTAGGTTGACAGAGCTACATTCAGCTGCTGTGATTCTCTGGTTCTCTGGCCTTTGACAGCATGTATGCCCTCAGTAGTAAGGCAGTGGGCACCACACTGCCCACTACCTTTGGCTGTCTATATAGCCAGTGAGGTTAGTGTTCCTAGGACAGTGACTCTGCCTCCTTCCACCTCTCTCCCAGGATCACAGCAGTAAAAATAGATCTAGATTTGTTCACTAGGGCTTGTCAAATAGATTTATAAGTTTAAATAACTTTTCTTATTAACAAATATACATTTACAGCTAATATATCCTGTATAGACTGGGCACATGCAGCCCTGTTATCAGTTTGAATGTATGGTTTCCTTTTAAATATATACTTTTAAAGTATAATTAAATGATATATTTACACTGTTTCACTCTCGACTTTTTTATTTCAGTGATATAGAATATCTTTGCAAATTATTAATTCATCCCCAAATTTAACAGCTATGCTTTGGTGTGTATATCACTGAGCCAATGATTGTACCAATCTCACTGAGTTCATTTAATAACCAGGTTCCTAAGGGAGCTCCCAGAGCTACTGATCTGAGCTTGGGGAAGTCTTCTGGATTGCATTCATCAGCTAATCCTTAGCAGAAATTGGTTTATTTCCAGACTGTCTAATCTAAAGTCAACAGTTTTCAAACATAATATAAGCTGTTTTAAATGTTATTGTTGTATACAGCTGGGAAATGAATACCTTTTGGCACTAAAATGAATAGTCTATACAGTTCCTGATGTTTTAGACCAATTAGAGTTCTTTCAGACTTTTCAAGTACCAAGGATAAAAACCAAACAAATTTTCATGAGATTACAGCAAAAGCTTTCAAAATTGCATAGTTCCACTCACCGATTCTGCCAGCAGGATATAGCCTAAGAATTTATTCCTTCCTATGAGTATAAGCATGAATATTGGCCCCAGACTCTACCTGCCTAAGAGCATCTGCCAGTGCTAACTCAGGTGACTGCCCACTGGTGCTCTTCTTGGGATGCCCATGGTGACTGAGGGAATTGTTGAGTACCCACATCAAAGCACTGTTCATTGCCTCATGTATTCAGAACTATGAGCCTACATAGACATCTTTTTCCCACATAAGAATTTTTTTCTTCTGTTCCTGTTCCTGACAGGAGCTGTGCACAGGTATAGCTCTGCTCCCTCATAACAAATCCTCTCCCTATTTTAAATCATAAACTACATAGCAAATGTTTCCAGATTCTAGTATTGACTTCAGATCTTTCCACTTCATTACAGACCCACAACTCTACTTGGATGTGTCTGGTGGGATCCCTAAATTAATATGTTAGAAAAGGATAACCACATCTTCCTTTTGCCTCTTTTCTATCTTTACTAAGCCTACCCACTTCTCCCATGTGACTATTCTACTATGGAGCACACAGCTTACTGATGACCTTTCTTTACCCTGCAAACCATTCCATTAACAATACAAACCTCTAAAACATCTAGCTGGGTCATGTTCACAGCCTTTGTTTCTCAGTGCCCATCTACAGTTCTAGGACAACAAGGGTATTCCTCTGTCATAGATACACAGAATGAAAACCTCTTCCATGGGTCTCTGCAATCCTAGGTGCAACAAGCCTTCTTTTTACCTTCACGACCTGTGAAGGTACAATACTCATTGTTTCTTCTGCTTATAAAATCTTTTCATACATCCAGTGCATTCTAATTTTACCTAAAGATTCTTTCTAAACATTTTAGTTGAAAAGTAAAATTGATATCTTTATCATGTGTGAGAAATGTTTTGGACTATGTAAACATTGTGGAGTAATTAAATCTACTTAGAGTATATATTACTTCACCTCCCCATCATAGGGGAGAAAATACTTAAAATCTACTGTCTTAGCAATTTCAAGAACAGGACACATCATCACCAATTACAGTCATCACATTGTGCAGGAAATTTGAGTTCTCTATGGAGTTTTCTCTGTCCTGTGTCTTTATGCCACATACTCCATGGATGGGTCTCCCTAGCCACCTTTGATGGAGTCAAATCCTGCTTCTATGTGCTACCAATAATATTCTTTATAGTATTTAATATATAAATATATATTTAATATATAAAAAGAATATAAACAATATTCTTTATAGTATTTATCAGTGACTAAACTACTGCAGCTTCTTAGTTTTAACTTAGGAATTTATTGTTCTTCCTCTTCATTAGATTAGCCGCATTCAGTTTTTCTTCAACAAAACAGGTGTTCTGAAAATACCTGTGGACCAACCCTCAAGTTTATCTGTCCATATTTTCACTTGACCTGTTAGAGAGAGTACAAACATCCCTGTAGCTTTGAGACACTGCTCCCTAGACAACACAAAGCTTCTGGGATCTGAGTCTCCCAGACAGGGCTCAGCAGATGGGACAGTGGTCTGATACTCTATACTTTGAGGGGTTAAGCAGGTATCTGAAAAGAAAGCACTCAAGAGAATGAACTCTAGGAGGAAGACGGGTCTGGCAGAATTAGTGTTGGAAGGCATCCTGAACTGTGCTGTTTCTGTGCCAGTGAGCCACCTCAGCACCTGAAAACATAAGAAATGCAAAACAAGGCTTCTTCACATTTAGTTTTAGTTATATGCAGTCCAAGTGGTAACTAGAAAAGGTACAGTTCTTTGTCATGTAAGGAAATGCAACACTAGTTGCTGGTGTTTAATGATTTCTTTACATGATCAACACTGTTCTAAGCATTTTATGCAATCATCAGAGGTGGAAAAACTAAGGCATAGAGGTTGGATAAATTGTTTAAGATCAGTCATTAAAGTTGGTCTGAGGTTTACAAATTAACCAAAAAAATGTAAGTTCTGGCACAGGGCAAGTGTTTCCCATGTTATGCAAAATGATTTTATTGTGCTTACTTTAGAGGAGAAAAGGAAGTGATCAATTTTCTGCCAGCCATACAATGTCATGATGATACTCATCCTCAAAAGACAAGTTAACAAGGGAGAAATAAAGGAAATATATTTGATTATCATCTTATGAGACATCTTTTAAGGGAGCCTCCAGACTGATTTATACTTGGGTTCCATGATGGAAGCCACTACCTGATATTCCCTGCCTGATGCCTAGTGTGGATCTTAGGACTTACCAGGCAAAGCACATCATAGAATTTCTTTATGGTTAGTTCCAAGATGGAAAGGTGGAGGCATAGGGGAAGATTCCTATTTCTAGGCATGGAGATTTGGTTTAAGAAAAAGAGGTTCTAGATTCTAAGATTTATTGGGAACAGAAATTGTATTTTCTATGGTTTGTCTTTGGGAGAGAATGGATAGCAAAACACGGCAGGGTGGGAGACAAACAGAGCCTTTCTTCCTAAAGGCTCTGAGGCCCCTCTACTCTGTGGGGCCTCTATTCTTTATGTTCACGAGCTCATTTAATCACCTAAACTTTGTTAAATGAAAAGAACAAACCTCTACCCTACCCAGATGTTCAGAGGTTGACCCATGTTCATATAAGAGTGAGCAGTGCTCCCCAGACATGCTTTGTTTACACTAAAACTGTGGTAATAAGCAGTCAGATTAGTCAAGGGTCAGTGGGGTCTGATAAGCACAAAAGAAACATGACCATAAAAATTGTTGCTGACAACTGTAGAATAGTTTATGTGATTAAGTTAATACAAAGTATTTAGCAACATGTTAATTTAACCATTTATTTATATGCAGAGAAAAATCTTTTCCAACTGGATAAAATACTTGCAGAGCAAGGATGTGTTTAAACAGATTAATGTAAATAAATGAATCCTGTCTGTGTAGAAATATTTTTGTGTAATTATTAAATAACAAAATAGCATGAACTTTAATTCATAGTTACATAGTTGGCTGGAAAAATTCCAGTTTGACCTCGAAGCTTTCCTTCCCACCAATCAAAATGTGAGTCCGTCTTTGATATAACTGTGATTCTGTCTCCGGCTTGAAAATTCAAATCACCTGGCTGTTGCCCTTCAAAAGAGTACAGTGCTGTCACTTCTATTGGCTGATTCAAACTACCTAAAACAAGAAAATGTAATTGGATTGTAAATTATTTTAGGAAAGAAGTTGAAGTATGGGTTGTTAAGATAGAAACTGATTGATTAGCTTTTAATTTTTGGTTTCCTAAAGGGTGTCAGAACCCACACTGCTCAATCCCTGCAATGTTCACATCATTAAACTTAGAATTTTCTCCTTTTCAAGGATGAAAGACTAAAACAGATTCCCAGGATCCATATGGTAGAAGGAGAGAACTGACTCCTAGAAGTTGTCTTTTGGCCTCCACAAATGCCTTGTGTGTGGACACTGCCTTACAACAGGACCAGTGCCATGGGATCACAGCAGGAGGCATGAAAACCCAGAATAGCAGAAATCTAGTTTCTAAAAAACCTAGAAAGACATTTAAAATATTTTTATCTATATGACAATATTTAAAATTTTGATTACCTGATTTTTTGACAATATTCTTTATACTTATACAAAATGGCTAATTTGTCAATAGTTTATAAATCCAGTAACACATAATTTGAAGACTTTAGTTGTAAAAGTTTAGGACATTAAATTAATGGCTCTTTAATCTTTGGCCTCGATGTGTGTTCAATTCACTTTTTTAAAAAGTGCTTAATTCTTTCAAGAAAAATTTCTAAGGAATATTTAAGTAAAACAAGTTGAGAAATATTTTTACTAGAAAACCATGGGCTGGCAATGGTAATGCTTGCTCCTGAATAGTCTCTATTGGTCTCTCAAAGCCTTTCAGAGAACAAAAGCATACCATTTGTCACTGAAGAATATTTACAACTAAACTTACTCTTTAAAAATGCCATGAATAGAGTCCTGAACACTTTTCTATATATTTTCATAACCTATAAATTACCTGGAAATTTTGTGATTGTAGGGTGGTTATAAATCATTTTTAAACAATAGCTTGTTACTTACCAGTTTTCTCATGATAGCTAGAAAGCTCAGGATATAGCTTATATTCATTTCCGTTACCTGTTAAAATAAAAGTAAAATAGGGGAAGATTTAAAAGCTTATTACAGTAGATAAAACACACAAAACATCAAATCCTGACCTTGCTAAAGGTTTACACTATTGGGCCAGGCTATAAACTGAGAGATGCCTAAATGTCCTACAAAGACTATGTACAAGGCAAAAGTAGCTGAAGTGCCTGACACTGCTCCATGCACAGTTCCAGAAGCAAGCACAGAACAATTTAGCAAGCAAGGTTGCAGCCCCACATAGGGATCTCTAAACATTCATTCTTGTTTAACCCTTAAGATAACTTCAGACATCATGTAGATGAGCCACTGTATAGCTTCTCACAGATATCTGAAGTTCAGGATGAATTTAAATAGTCATATGGGATATGCTTACAACACATTATGAATACCAATTATTTAAATTAAATAATCATATTTCTGCTTTTGAATTAGAGACTATAAACCACACTGATGTGAATCCTACTATGACCAATTAAAGAAAATCAACAGGCCTTTCCTAGTAGAAAGGATGTACAGCACCCACTTTCAACCTTGAAACAATATTTCCATGCTCCAGCTGGGCTGGCCCTGAGGAATTCCTCCATAAACTAGAGATCAGGAAATGCTGTCTCAAAAATCACTTCTTGCCACATGAATATAAAGATATAGAAAAGGAAGGTAATATAGATATCCCAGGAGAACCTACTTGAAGAAACTGAATAGAAATAATTTTGGGTAGATTACCATATATTAGATAAACATATGCCAACTAAGATTTCCTCAACTTTGAAATGGAAATGGGAACCATGACTCTTCTGTACCAGGAAAGAAATCTAAATGAAAAGACAAAAGAAACTAAAAATTTTACTGACATGAAATAACATCTCTACAAATAGAAAGCACAGCAAGGAGAGATTATGAAACAGTGAAAATATACAGATAAGACAAGAGGTGAAAATCCAAATGTTATAGAGTGAATAAAGGTATTTAACATTGTTTTGACTTACATATTGATAAAGGAAGAGAGAATCAATAAAATGATCTCAAAGTATTTGAAAAATAGTATCCCTAAATCAGACATTAACACGATCACAAGAAACTCCAAGGAACTGAATACAGTATTTCAACACAAGGTAGGAAGACCTTCTTGGTCATGATTTAAAAAATATGAATCTATAAAAAGTAGGGGGCTGTGGTGATATTTTGTTTGTGCTCTAACAAATAAAGCTTGCCTGGAGATCAGAGAGAGGGCAGAGCTAGCCACTAGTTAACGATATAGGGCAGGCAGTAATGGCATACACCTTTAATCCCAGCACTTGTAAGGAGGAAACAGGAGGTGATATGGCTCGGTGGAGAGAGGAAGTGATAAGGTGAGGCGGAGACTGGAGCTAAGCCCCTTCCAGCTGAGTAGTTGGTGAGGTAAGAAGTGACTTTGGCTGCTCTGCTTTTCTGACCTATCATCTTTCACCCTAACATCTGACTCCAGGTTTTTATTATTAAGACCAATTAGACTTTGCACTACAGACGACAGACATATTTCACATAACAATTAAAACTTTAATGTGGTAAGTAAAATACATGAACATATACCCAGGATAAATGTTAAATATACCAAACCCAAATGACAAAGCCTTTAGAATACAAATATTTGCACAATTTAAGCAATAAATACACCACAGAAAAAACCCTGACCAATAAAATGAATTTTTCATTAAAAAAGTAAATCTAAAACTCCAAAAAATATATGAAGAAATTTAAATTCACTAACATATAGGGTTGAACATGATCCTGTTAACAAGGAAAGACAATTACCCTTGCCTGAGAAACACTTTAAAATGTTCTAATACAAACAGAAGTGAGGTATGCAAGAGCTGTGACAGACAGTGGGAGAATGTTAGGGGGTGTATTATATGCTTGGGAACATATGTGGTTGAAGGTATTCATTGTGGAGAACTTTTGAGGTGGTAAATGAAGATGGTAATGTTTGTGACAAGGAATGTCAGGAAGCAATATGAGTGACGAACCTGGGCTAAAAATAAAAGAAAATGGAACTGGAACATAAAAGTGGGACTAGGGACAAGCCTGCTGTGCTCATGAAAACATTGCTATTTATTCTATTCCTTCTTCTACTGATAGTAGTTGCATTTTAACATGTAATATTGGTTTTCCAAAACTGAAAATTCTTGAAGGGCAAAATCCAAGGTATAGACACCTTTGTGTTCCATTCTATGAAATATTACCCACTGTAGCAAACATTTAATATAATCCACTTGCTAATAAACTATATACATGAAAAATACAATTCTAATAGTTAAGTGTCATTAAAAAGTGATGACAGAGCTGGGCATTGGTGGTGCACACCTTTAATTCCAGCACTCAGGAGGTGGAGGCAGGTGGATCTCTGTGAGTTCTAGGCCAGCCTGGTCTACAGAGAAACCCTGTCTTGAAAAAAAACCAAAAAATCAAAAAAAAAAAAAAAAAAGTGATGACAGACTGTCCTAGTTCACCTTCTACTACTGTGATAAACAATATTACCAAATGGAACTTAGGAAGGAAAGGTGTATTTGGCTTACATGCCCTGGTCACACTCAATCATTAAGGGAAAGTCAGGTCAGGAAGTAGATGGAAACGTCAACAGGAACCATGGAGGAAAGCTGCTAACTTGCTTGCTCTTAGGAACATGTTCAACGGCCAACTACCTTTCTTATACCTCCCAGGATGACCTTTCCAGGAGTGAGACTGCCCATAATGGTCTGGGTTCTACCACATCAATCATCAATCAAAAACAAAACAAAACAAACAAACTAAAAACCCTCATAGTCATGCCTCAGGCCAATTCCTCAATTAAGATTCCCTCTTCCCAGATATGTCTAAGCTTATGTCAAATTGACCAAACCTAACCAACGTAAAGACCCTGTCTTCTGGCACTATTCCCAGCCCTACCCCACATAGTTCCTGAACAACCTTTCTCTGGTGAATTTCCTCAGTTCTAAAACCCCACCTGTAGAAGTAACTGCCTTATTAAATAAGAAATACAGAGCCAATGCAGAGCAGGCTATTAAAGGCAAGATCTGCACCCTTGGAAGATTGGATTAGAGACACGGTTAATGTTAAGGCTCTTAGCTCTGACCTCTTGGGCTTTCATCTCTGAATTGGCTCTGTGTTTCTTATTTAATAAGATGGTTACTTCTACACCCACCACACCATTTGTATATTCCCAGGCCTAGCTCTGGTCTCCCAGTTCCTGTACCAGTCCAGCCTGAGGTAGGCTAGAATGGCACATCAGACACACAACCAATGAAAAAAGTTCACATGACCAGGTCACAATGCAAAAACCCCATAATTAATATAAAATGCCAGTACAGTATCCTATGCCCTGCTAAACCCACTAGTCCCATAGAAATGTTCTCTAATAAGAACTACTTAGATGAATGGGAATAGGAAGAGGCATGGTGCTGGGGAGGCTCTCAGGAATTCACAAGGTTGACCCCCACCTTGGTCTGCTGGCAGTGGTCCAGAGGGTGCCTGGACCGGTCTACTCTGGTGACCCGCCTAGCAAATAACCTAGCTGTCATCATAGAGCCTTTGTCCAGTGACAGATGGAGTCAGATACAGAGATCCATGGCCAGGCACCAGGCTGAGTTCTGGGAATCCAGTTGATAAGAGAGAGGAGAGATACTGCTGGCAAGGGACGTCGAGATCATGATGGGAGGATGTACAGAGATGATGGACCACACTAGTGGAAACCCATGAACTGTGGACTGGTGGCTGTGGAGCAACCATGGGACTGGACTAGGCCCTCTGGACATGGAAGACGGTTGCTTGGCTTGAACTGTTTGGGGAGCACCCAGGCAGAGGGATCAGGATCTGTCCCTGGTGCATGGGCAGGCTTCTGGGAATCCAGTGTCTATGGTGTGACACCTTGCACAGTCTTGGTGCAGTGGGAAGGGGCTTGGACCTGCCTAGGCTCAGTGAGATGGGCTCTGCTGACTACCCATGGGAGACCTTGATTTGGGGGATGTGGGGATGCGGGGTCGCTTGGGAAAGAGGGCTGCAGGGTGGGAGGAGGGAGGAGGGTGGTCTGTGGATAGCATGAGGAGTGAGTAGAAAATTTCTTAATAAAGAAAAATAAATAAATAAATAGGAAAAAAAAGAACTACTTAGATGAACCATAGGACACACAAATTTGCCTGCTTCCTTATAGAACTAAGGAACATCAGCCCAGGGATAGCACCACCCACCATAGGCTGGGCCCTCCCCTCCACTGGTCAATAATTGAGAAAATGTCTTACAGCTGGATCTTATCAAAGCATTTCCTCAACTGAGGCTCCTTCCTATGATGATTCCAGCTTGCTCTAAGTTAACACACAAAACCAGCCAGTACACACCAGGAACATTAAGTAGACAGGGCCAGAAAAGAAATGCCCTACAGTGTATTATAGCTAAACACGTATACAGAGCAAAAAAAGGGTACTGAAAGCTGCAAGAGACAACCATAAGTCATATATACAGGAAAACCCATCAGAGTAACAGCCGATTTTTCAATGGAAACTTTAAAAGTCAGAACTTAGAGCAATATACTTTAGGATCTAAAAGACAATGGATCCCTATCTAGACTATTATACCCAGGAAAACTATCTACCACACTTCAAAGGAGAAAGAAAATCATTCCATGATATAAACAGACTAAAAGAATTAATGTCCACTAAACCAGCTTGACAGGGAATATTGGAAGCAATATTTTTGTAGTGAAGAGAAGAATAAGTACAGCCATGACACTATAGAAAGAAAACAAATGAAACTAAAATTACTGAAATACAAAACAGAACTCAGAACACACACAAGGAAAATCAGAACCAATAAAATGATAGCAATCAATACACACCTTTCAACAGTAATTTTAAACACTAATGGCCTCAACTTCCCAATCAAAAGACACAGGTTAGTTGAACAGATTAAGAAAGAAAACCCATTTGTCTCTTGTGTATGAGAAACTCATCTCACCTCAAGGATAAGCACTATCTTAAAGGGAAAGGATGAAAAAAGAATGCCAATCAAATGGGGCCAGGAAGCAAGTAGGGATAACTCTCTTAATATCTGACAAAATAGACCCCAAATAAATGAATCAGAAGAGAAAAAGAAGGACAATTCATTCTAATCTGGGCATAATTAACTCAGAAGACATTACCAACCATATATATATATGTCAGATATATATATATATATATATATATATCTGACATATCAGTTTCATAAAGATTAACTTCAACTCATTAATAATAGGTGATTTTAATACTCTACTTCATAAAAAAAAAACAGGCCATCTAGACAAACGATATACAGAGTAACATCAGAATTAAATGACATCATTTATCAAATGGACTTAACAGAGATCTACAGAATATTCAATCCAAACACCAAAGAATATACTTTCTATTTAGCAGCATATGAAAGCTTCTCTAAAGTAGACAGTTATTGGGACATAAAACAAATCTTAAATTCAAAAAAATGGAACTAACTCCCTGTATCCTATCTGATCACAAGGCAGTATACAAACTCATGAAAATTAAACTACACATTACTGATATATGCAGTCAAAAAAGAAACCAAAGAAGTTTTAAAAATCCTAGAACTAAATAAAAATGAAAATATGACACAACAAAGCCTCCAGGACTTAAAAGCTGTCCTAAGCCTATGAACTGCAACAATGATTAGCATGGCAAGATACATGTCTCAGTGGTAACCAACAGCTGTCTAATTGGACTTAAGACTTACTAAAAAAGAGGGGATTCATGCCTGGTGTTGTAAACCCAGTGGCTTGAATACCTGCAGCTTGTGAGGTTATAGATCTCAGAGGAGAACCTACTACTGTCACTTTAGTACATGAGTATAATCCCTAACTGTATTCTAAATACTTCTCTTTATACCCACAGATAAGTGTACTTCTTACCCACTGTAGAAGACCATCATAGATATCCATAATTTGTCAAAATTCAGAGAAAAACTAACTATGGAATGCTTAGAGCTTATTGATAATTTACAATACATCTCCTACACCTAAGGCTCAGAGAGCACTGTGGAAGGAGTGGAAAGAGTGTAAGGGCCAGAAGACCATGATATCTGCTGTAAAGATCAAAAACACTGAAGACACCTTATGCTGGAGAGGATGTGGAACTAGGGGAACTCTCCACCACTGCTGGTGGGAATGCAAGCTTGTACAACCACTTTGGAAATCAATATGGCGCTTTCTTAGAAAATTGGGAATCAATCTCCCCCAAGATCCAGCTATACCACTCCTGGGCATATACCCAAGAAATGCTCAATCATACCACAAGAGCACTTGCTCAGCTATGTTCATATCAGCATTGTTTGTAATAGCCAAAACCTGGAAACAACCTAGATGCCCTTCAATTGAAGAATGGATAAATAAATTGTGGCACATATACACAATGGAATACTACTCAGCAGAGAAAAACAATGACATCATGAGGTTTGCAGACAAATGGATGGATCTAGAAAAAATCATCCTGAGTGAGGTAACCCAGACTCAGAAAGACAAATATGGTATGTACTCACTCATAGGAAGATGCTAGATGTGGAACAAGGATGACTGGACTGCTACTCACATCACCAGTGAGGCTACCTGGAAAACAGGACCCCAAGAAAGGCACGGGGATCGCCCAATGACGGAGAAATGGATGAGATCTACATGAACAGCCTGGACATGAGTGGGAGCAATGAAGGGCGAGGGTTGAGGGAAAGAGAGCCTGTGGGAGTGGAAGATCTCAGCTGGATCAAGAACAGAGAGGGAGAACAAGGAATAGGAGACCATGGTAAATGAAGACCACATGAGAAAAGGAAGAAACAAAGAGCTAAAGAGGCCCACAGAAATCCACAAAGATACCCCCACAAAAGACTGCTGGCAATGGTCAAGAGACAGCCCGAACTGACCTACTCTGGTGATGGGATGGCCAAACACCCTAATAGTTGTGCCATAAACCCCATCCAAGGACTGAGAAATCTGGATGCAGACATCCACGGCTAGGCCCCTGGTTATATATGACAAACCCATAGCCAACATCATCCAAATGTAGATTAGGAATGAGACAGGTCTGTCCACTATCCCCACACCTTTTCAATATAGCAATCTGAACCTAGCTAGAGGGATAAGACAACAGAAGGAAATTAAAGGGATTCCAAAGGAAAAATAAGTCAAGTTATCCATATTTATAGATGATTTGATACTATACGTTAGGAGATTCCCAAAATTCCATCAGAAAATTTCTAGAAATGATCAACACTTCTGATCAATAACAAACTGGTAAGATAAAAAAATCAACTAACAAAAATCAGTATTCTTTTTAGATACTAGTAACAAACATCCTGAGGCGATCATTTAAACACTCCTATTCACAATAGCCTCAACACACACACACACACACACACACACACACCAAAAAAGAAGGAAAGAAAAGAAAAAGAGTGTAGAGAGATGGCTCAGTGGTTAAGAAAAAGGTGTACCCTCCTGGCCTACTATTTTTAGGACTTTCATTATGAAGGCATGTTGGTTTTTGTCAAGGTCCTATTTTTGAAATGACAGTGTGATTTTTGTCTTTAAGTTCATTTGTGTGATTTATTACATTTATTAACTTAAATATATTGAACTATTCCTGCATCTCAGAGGTAAAGCCAACTTAATTGTTATGGATGATCTTGTAATTGTTTTGCAATTATTTTGTTGAGGATTTTTGTGTCTATGTTCCTCAGGGATATTGGCCTATTATCTTCTTTGGTGCTGTATTTTTATTTAGTTTGAGCATTATAGTAATTCTTGATTTGTAGGAGTTTGGAAGTGCTCCTTTGTTTCTATTGTTTTGAACAATTTAAGGAGTATTGGTTGTAGATCTTCTTTGAAAGTCTGATAGACATCTGTTGTGACTCCATCTGTCCTGGAATTTTTTTTTTTTTTAAAGTCAGGAGGCTTTTTATTACTTTTTGATCTCCTTTTTTGGCTATGTGATCTCTTTGGCTGTTGATCTCTTCTTGGTTTAATTTAAGTGGTTTGGATGAACCTAGAAATTTGTCCATTTTTAAGTTTTTCTAACTTAATGGACTATGGATTTTTAAACTATTTCCTTATAATCTGAATTTCTCTGATGTCTATATGGTGGTATTTCACTGTATATCTCTGATTCTATTAATTTGGGTTATCTCTATCTTTTGATTACTTGGGCCTAGGATTTGTTAATCATAGTTATCTTCTCAAGAAACCAGATCTTAGATTTATTGATTCTTTGTATTATTTTATTTGTTTCTGTTTCATTAATTTATGCTCTGGTTTAGAAAAAGGCCAGCTATTCTAGAGGACCTAAATTTGATTCCTAGTATCCATAAGGCAGCTCACAACTGCCTGTTAACTCCAGGCCCAGGGATCTAACACTCTCTTCTTGCCTCCTTGTGTACTATACACATATTGTACACACACATACATGCAGACAAAACACAAATACATAAGAAAAGATGAAAATAATTAAAATATCTAGGAATAAACCTAACCAAGAAGGTAAAAGACCTCCTACAACAAAAACTTTAAGTCTCTAAGGAAAGAGATAGATGAAAACATTAAGAGCTGGAAAGACCTCTGCACTCATGGGTTGGTAGAATTAATACTGATTTTAAAAAATGACCACTCAATCAAAAGCAAATTAGAGATTCAATGCAATCAAAATCCCCATTACATTCTTCACAGATATAGAAAAAAAAGTCCTTAAGTTCATACAGAGCAACAAAAGATCCTAGATAGTCAAAGTAATCTTGATCAAAAGAATGGAGGAATAACCACACCAGATTTCAAGCTATATTACAGAGATATAGTGATAAAAACAGCATGGCACCAGTGTGAAAACCAACATCTAAATAGAAGACCCAATTGCGTGTGTACATGATTATGGTTATCTAATATTTGACAAAGATGCCAAAAATACACACTGGAAAAAAAGACACTTTCTTCTACAAATATTGTGGTGAAAACTGGATGTCCACATGTAGAAGAATGCAATTAGGCTAGTATCTATCATACTGCACAAAAATGAGCTTCAAATGCATCAAAGACCTCAATGTGAAACTTGAAATGCTGAAACCGATAGAAGAAAACATAAGCAGAATGTATAAGATATATGAGTAAGAAAGGATTTCTTGACTAGTACTACATTTTACCCAGAAATTAAGGTCATCAATTGACAAATAGGATCTCATGAAACTATTCGAGTATCTGTACAGCAAAGGAAATGGTCATGAGAAAGTGTACAGAGCAGAGAGAACCTTCATTAGCTAAACATCCTATAGATGGTTAATATCCAGAATATGTAATGACTCAAAAAACAAAGAATAAAAGTAACAAACCACCAAATTAAAACATGGGCTAAGGATCAGAGCAAAAAGTTCTCAAAAGAAGAAAAAAATGGCCAAGAAATATCTTTAAGTGTTCAACATACTTAATAATTACAAAAATGCAAATTAAAACTATTTTGATATTTCATCTTAACCGAGACAGAATGGCCAAGAACAAGAAAACAATTGACAACAAAGGCTAGAGAAGGTGTGGAAAAGGGAAACCCCATTCACTGTTGTAGAACTGCAAACTGATAGAGCCACTATAGAAATCAGTGTGGAGACTTCTTAAAAGCTAAAGTAGATCTAGCATACGACCCAGCTATACTACTCTTTGGCATATGTCCAGAAAGAAGTGAAATCATGAAATTTGCAAACAAATGGAACTAGAAAATATTACACTGAATGAGGCAACCCATACCTAGAAAGACAATATGGTTCTCCTTATTTGTGAATCCTGGAGAGACCTGCCTTTAAATCAGGAGAGTAAAAAGGAACTATGGGGTGCAGGAGGGCTCTCTACGGAGTGAGATAGTAGGACATGGGTACTATGAAGGGGGACATGGGAAAATGGGGTTGGGGAGAGAAGGAAATACAGAGAAAGGACAGGGGGGGAGGTTACATGACACTAAGGATATTTGACTAAGCCATAGGGAAACATTATTGTATGTTTGCATACATCTACACATACATATTTTATACACACATATATACATATTTACAGTTTAAATGAAGCAATGACACTTGGGGTGAAAATGATCTCTCCAAGAACCATCCACAGACTTGTTAATGACATCCCAATGCTGGGTAAGGGAATCCTCACTTCCAAGAGCCCCCAATAACATTATGTTACAGGCTATTTGCCCTTTGCTGTCTCCTAGAATTTAAAAGTAAGACCTTACTGCTGAAAACACCACACTTTGGACAAAGGACTTGGAGGAAATGAGCTGGAATCGACTTGGTAACTTCTTCCCTGAGGAAATTGGCCAAAGGAGAAAAGTAAGCCCTACCTATCTGTAAAGTCTATGGCCTAAAACAATGACCACCCTTGGTAAGATATTCCCTGTGGTGCAACAGTGGCACTTATTGCTTCTGGTAACTAACAGCCATCAAATTGGACTTAAGCCTTTCTTAAGGGAATTCATGCCTGATACTAGAAACTGAGTCAACGACCCATAGCTAATGAGGTCATAGACCTTACAGAAGAACCTACTATGGCCATTTTCCTAAGCCAGTATAATTTTGAACTGCATTCTAAATACTTATAACCATAGATAAGTACAGTTCTTGTTACTCATCAAGGCTTCTTTTTGCAGCAGATGGAAACCATTACAGAGATAGTCACTACTGGTCAAAATGCAGGCAACTGACTGTTGGGTACTCAATCCTAGTTGATATATCTACAATGCACAGGGAACATCATAGAATAAGGGCTAGAAAGATTCTATAATCTTTCTATTATAGAATTCATATATATTCATTATGGGAAGGATGGAAGGGATGTAAACACTGTACACATACACAAACAAAACTAATAAAAATGAAAGAGGAAGAAAGATTATAAATTTGAAAAGGAGTTGGAAAAACACAGGAGGAATTAGAGGGGAGAGAAAGGGGTAGAATGATGTAAAGACAGTATTTGTATGTGAAAGCCTTAAAAAAATCTTTTAAAATTAAAAGATATTATGACAAGAGGAAACCTGGGTGTTTATAAAACTTAATTTGATGCTGCGGGCCACAAGAAAAATATGAAATACCATTTCAGCTGATTAGGACAAAGTTATACCTGGAAGAGTTAAGAACACTTCCAGAGGATGAAGCCAAGTCCTAAGGAGTCATGGTGATATTAGCTTTTGAATATTAGCTGTTTCTTACTATGAATTTCTCGTATGCTATGGTAGCTTTTCTATCATTCATTGGGCACAATTTCCCCTACACAATTAAAGTATTTGTATAACTTTCTCCAACTGTGCTACAATAGACACAGTCAAAAACCCTAATTCCAGGCCTTTCTGTAATTATGGTAATTAGCAGCATCTGGCCAGGACCATCCCTGGAAGGATGGATGAAAGTATCTTATCTGAGATATCTCACAGACTCTCTAAGAACACACTTAAGCATCCAGGCTATCTGTTTGAGATGACCTGGCAGATGCATTAATTAACTAATTAAGGTTAACCTTCACCTTTCCAAAGACTTATCTCTAGTTTTAGATCTACCTTTAACAATTAACTCAGAACTAAAGGGTTTCTACTTATGGGTACATGCAGGCTATGACTCAGGGTACCTAGCTACCAAGTGCACTCCTCCGCCCTGCCAGAAAATGACAGGAGCTGAGATAGCTTGAACAGATAAAGGGACAGAAGGAAAAAAGAGGGCAGTTTTATTTTTCACCCATGACTTATAGGTTCTATAGGTTCTTAACATTTCAACTAACCACTTCTAAGAATATAGTTTGAGCACATAAATTCCCTTTTCTTAGATATTAACCAAATTTAGCCCCCATTAGTCACTTCCCTTTTGGGTTACAAATGATAGCTGACAATTACTGCTCTTTTGTGTGGGTTGTATTGCCCCTCCTTTTGACCTGGAGGGAATTCAAGTCTGGTGACTTTGCCTTAGTCAGAGCATTGCTATTGCATGGATATGTAACTGTAAACCTCAGAGATTTAAGAACTAGACCGGAGAAATAGAAGAGAAAACTAGAAGAACGAGATGAGAGGTGAGGAAGAACAAGGTGAGAAAGAAGGAGATGAGAGAGGAGCTAAGATTATGGTAAAGAACTACATGGATGGGAACCTAGATGGGGCAGAACAAAGAGGAAGGAATTAAGATAGCACATAAAGGGAACAGCAAAATTTGTAGAGAGAAACCTGGCAAGAAAGGATCTAAATAAGAGAGCAGAATAGAAGCTGCGTACAGAGAGAATGGACTCAAAGAATAAAGTGAATGGACTGAAGAGTTTCATGTACATAGATTTATTAGAGTATCCCTCAGATTAATCTGGAACTCTGGAAGAAGGCTATCGAGGGGCTGGACCCCAGTAGCTTTTGTTAATTCCACCTAGTTTGAAAAACACTTCTTGGAGACCTGTGTGCCTAGGAAAATACAGCAAAATAATTTTTATTTTTATTTTTATTTTATCTATATGAGTGTTTTGTCTGTGTGCATGTGAACTACACATGTGCATTGTCCACAAAGACCTGAAGAGGGTGTCCAATCCCATTGAACTAGAGGTGCAGACGTTTTTGAGCTGCTTTCTGGTTGCTAGGAATAGAAACGGGGTCCGCTGCAAGAGCACTGAGTGTTATTGACTGCTGAGTTATTTCTCAAGCCCTATATGACATATAAATCTCATTGTAGGTTAAAAAAAAGGTCTTATGAATGAGAGAAGTCTTCACAAATTACAACAGTGGAAAATCATATATGAAAGCCTATATTATGGCTTAGAAAAAGCTGAACATTTATTTTTCTCTTAAATGCTCATAGTTCTTCTATTTGATATTGAAATATAACAATATGATCTGTTTTCTTAATATTTAATGATTACTTAAATATTGTTACATTTACACTGCAGTAGAATCACTTACTCTGGGAGCCAGCATTCAGCTGGCCAGGTGCTCGGGATTGCTGTGGTCTTGATGATGGTTTTGGAGGTAATTCTTTAGCCTGTGCGATACAAGAATAAATATATAATTTTTTTAAAAAAATTTTCTTTTACTTATGAGACTAGGATGATTTTGCCTCTAATCTGTTTTTTTTTTTTTTTTTTTTTTGGTTTTTCGAGACAGGGTTTCTCTGTGTAGTTTTGGTGCCTGTCCTGGATCTCACTCTGTAGACCAGGCTGGCCTCGAACTCACAGAGATCAGCCTGACTCTGCCTCCCTAGGGCTGGGATTAAAGGCATGTGCCACCACTGCCCAGCTGTTTTTTTAATATAATTTTTTATTTAAAAAAAGATTTTTTTTCCTTTTACATTCTAACCTGTTTATTGAACAGGTTTCATTCTCTGCATTTATTATTTAGGCTCCCAGAAACTCATATGTATGGTGCAGGACTGGATGTGAGACTATGCTGTGGGTTGATCTAGTACACTCCTGCACTTAGCCCCGCCCCTCTGACATCTGTGTGTGATCTAGTACACTCCTGCACTTAGCCCCTCCCCTCTGACATCTGTGTGTGATCTAGTACACTCCTGCACTTACCCCCTCCTCTGACATCTGTGTGTGATCTAGTACACTCCTGCACTTAGCCCCTGCCCTCTGACATCTGTGTGTGATCTAGTACACTCCTGCACTTACCCCCTCCTCTGACATCTGTGTGTGATCTAGTACACTCCTGCACTTACCCCCTCCTCTGACATCTGTGTGTGATCTAGTACACTCCTGCACTTAGCCCCGCCCCTCTGACATCTGTGTGTGATCTGCAAGGGACTGCAAGTCCAGTGATATGGTCACAGGGAACAGTCAGCAGAGAAAAGCAGTGATAACTTAAACTCTAAACTTCAATTTCACTCTGTACAACAGAATTCAATTAGAGACCAAAGGAAGAAAGGCACAGCTAGTATTGATTTTCTAACATTACCAGATTTCATCTTACAAGACATAAAATTATAGAAGACAAACTATTCTTAAAATATTGTACAATGACATTGTACAATGTCAAAACTGTAGGACATTTTTGAGGACTTTACATAAATGAATCATAAAAGAAGCTCAGTATATCAATGGGAACTTGCTATCAGAGACAGTATGTCCTAAGACAGTTCACTGAGAAAAATAGGAAGTCTTTCCACAGTACCTTCCTCTGCTCCCGTGCTACTTTCCTCAAATTGATGCGCTGTCCTTCACTTTCATACTTTTCAGTAAAGGAATCAAGAATTTCATAAAGATCTTCTGCTTGGGCAGGCCGTGGAACATCTCCAAATAAAATGTCATAAGCTCGAATGTCCTGACAGTAAAATCTAGTAAGCACAAAATTAGGAACATTTCTATAACATATACAGATGTACTTTGGAGGTAAATATAGCACATTCACATACATGTGTAACCACTCTTATGAAATACATCAGATACCACAAGACTTACCTCATGTCTATTCTTAGATTCATCCCGTTCTCTTTCTAAATCAATGAACATAAATATTGATATGTACTTTTCTTCATACAAAAAGCATGTCAATACACACACAGACACATTTATATAGAAATACATAAACATACAAAGCATACATATTTTCGTAAGTGTTATCTTTATTTTTTATTTATTTATTTATTTATTTTTTTTATTTTTTATTTTTTGGTTTTTCGAGACAGGGTTTCTCTGTGTAGCTTTGCACCTTTCCTGGAGCTCACTTGGTAGCCCAGGCTGGCCTCGAACTCACATAGATCCGCCTGCCTCTGCCTCCCGAGTGCTGGGATTAAAGGTGTGCGCCACCACCGCCCGGCTTATTTTTTTTTTTTTTTTTTACAAAATAATTACTATATATGGCTATGTGATTTAAAATGTTTATCAAAATTAAAATTTGTCTTTCAAGTTTGAAAGACTTGCAGTTCTTTAAGGGACTATTTGTTGTAGATTACCTAAGATTTAGCTGAGCTTTAGGGAGAAGACTGCCAAACACCTAAAATTATGAGTTTCTAAAAGCATTTCATAACCATAAATGGACGGACACATCACTCTTGCTTCTATAGGATGAAGACTTTTGCAAACCTTAATTTTCTTCATTCAGACTAGTTCTGTTATATGCAAGATAGCAGCATAATATTATACTCTTGGGAAAACTGGTGTAAACATTCATTCCTTCAATGGAATGTCTGTCCTAATGGTAGGGCCCTGTGGGTCACCAAGACATTGGCTCCCTTGGGCTAGTGATTCTGATATCTGTTGGTCTGATTTCTAAGACCCACTTGAGAAAAAAAAAAAAAAAAAAAAAAACACATTATCCAGACACAAGATTAAAAAAGCTCTGAAATAGCAACAAATGTTTTAAAGATCAAATTGGGTTTTGAATCAAAATTGGTATCTATTTTATATGGAAGAATACAAATCCAGTGTGGTGACAGGAAATCTTCCACTGTGAGGCACTTCTAATTAACCCACAGATTATTTGCTGTGCTCACTACAATGCACGATAATGTCATATTGTCACCTAGTTGAATACTGTCTGGTCATCAACTTATGGTTGTGCTTATTATAATGCTAAGCAAAAATAATTTACAATTAATACATGTCATGATTATAATCTTATTTAGCAAAAGAAGATTAAGGAGGAAGAGGGGGTAGTTGAAAGTATTAGTAAGAAAATTGTAACATGTTTTATTTTTTCTAAGTTTTATTTTCACAAGTATATACTACTTTTTAACTTATTTTATTATATTTTATGTCTTTTGTCTGTGTGTATCTATGTGCACCACATGATTACCTGGTGCTCTAAAGGTAAGAAGAAGGAGTTTTATCCCTTGGAACTGGAATTACGGTTGGTGGTTATGAACCATCATGTGGGTGCTGGGAACAAACCTAGGTCCTCTGTAAGAGCAACAGGTGCGATTAACTGCTGTGACATCTCCCCAGTTCCAAGCAATACCAATTTCATCTTAAAAGTTTTAAATATAGACCTTGCTGCATTTAAATGATTATATGTGTACTTGTAAACTCCTAAATGATGACAAATTTTGAAGTATTATCTTCTTATCACACATTTTAAAAAATCTATCAAAGTCACACTGCATGAACTTACTTCCGATTAGTTTCTTTCCTTTCAATCAAACAGCTTCCTTCCAGGGAAATGCCAGCAAAGAGGCCCCTGGATTTGCAGTAAGTGAAGACAGCTGCAGAGCTCCTCAGGGACACGTTTCCTTCCAGGTTCCTACAAAAGATGGCAGAACCAGAATGACTGCTCATCACTTGGCCACAAGGCCTGCCTTCCTAGGCCATGGTTTTCTTTGGCTAAGCTAGAGTTTTAATGTGGCTTGAAGAGAAGGCAGCCATGGGAGAACATATCGCATGGAACTGCCGTAGAAGGGCTGGGGGCCTGGTGGGAATGCACTGGAGAGAGAGTTGAGAGCTAGCCCTCTCAACCAGAGGTACACATCCCAAGAGTGCTGAGAGTATGGATTCTTCTTACATAGAACATTTTCAGATGGTTTACTGTTTAATTTACATAAATAAGTAGCATTTCTAATTCTCTAGCATGATTACTAACCCAAGAATAGTTTCGTTAACAGGGGAGGAAAATAAAATTACACTGTTATAAACACTCCTCAAAAGATCCAACCTTTTCACATTCTAATTATTTAATTTGAGAAAAACCTTTTTTAAAAAATTCTAGAACACTGATGCCCTTTATCAGTTAATAAAATTTGACTACACTTAGCTTCATCAAAACTAGTCTAAATTTTATGTCAATTCAATGTGCATGTGAAAAACTTTAATTTTTTTCTCATGTGTTCTGGGCTCAGAGTTTACTCTACTCACTGTTTTCTTTTTCTTCTTTTTATAATTTCGTGTTTAAGAGACCTTTAATCATCTGGCAATTGTAGAAATTACATTTGTTCATTTTAATTCACATTTCTTCATAATACAAAAACCTTTTTAAGTCTTTATAGTTTGGTATGTGTTTACTCACCTGCCAAGGGGCCCAACTGCTACAGTAAAATTCCCTCCAAGTGTCAGGTTTCCGCCCTTTGCAAAGGCTTCTACTGCTCTGTCATAATTCAGAATTATCACCAAATCCGATACCTGAAATGTAGAAACCCACTCATTTATAAACAGCCATACTGCCTGATGTAGTGGTGTATATCTTTAATCCTTGCACTTGGAAGGAATAGGCCAGTCTATCTCTGTGTGTTCAAGGCCATCCTGGTCTACATATCAAATTCCAGGCTGCTAGCAAGTCTACTGTCTCAACAAACAAACAAGAGTACCCCCCACCAATAAAACAGCCACACCTAAATATTGCATAAAATACATGTTGATTTAAATTCAGCTATACCATATATAATGCAAACTTTCAATGTAGATAGCTAGATATGGGCGAGATACCATTATTTTGAATAGATAAGGCCAGCAGCCAGCCTTACACTGATAATTATCTCAAATATTTGTGCGCCATTCAGCCCTTTTATGCCTCCTGACAACAGGTAATGCAGCTGGTACATCATCAGCTGTACTACCTGCAAACTGTCACATTGATAACCAGAAAAGATCAAATAGGTGAGGACAAAATGTGCTCTGATCTCAAAATAAACTTCTACAAAATATAGTCTCATAGAATGTAGAGCTGGGACGTCACGTCAGGCTTCATCTTGAGATGACTTCTATCCTAACTCCGTGAGAGGCTGTACACTTACCACTGGAACACTGCACATTGAGTTTTTGAATGGTGTTAGCTGGCTTCCATTTGTAATGTCTAAGGCAGTGACTTATTATTTTCTAAATAATAATAAAAACTAGAATAAGATTTAAGTGACTGGTTAGGCCAATACAACATAAAGTTTGTTTTTCAAATTCATAAAGGCCATAGGAAGTCCAAAGTTAGACAGGAGAAAGAGTAGCACCTATCATGTGAGAGGCATCACTGGAGACCACAGTGCTGACCCCCACTTTCCCTCCCCCTTAGGGGAGGCATATTGATTTGTTACCCTGAAGTCTTAGCACAGAACCCACCTCGCTCAACTGTCATGAGGATCAGATACACACATCATCTGTATCTGTAAAATTGAAGACATAATTACAGGTGCTAAAAATTGGGCTCAAAATGGAGACTATTTGGGTATGAACTCCACTAATTCTCAAACATTGTGTGATCTTGGGGAAATGATGTTGATAGATGCTCAAGCCATTCTCCACTGTCTGAGGAAAAGGAATTATTTGTAAGGCCTATATAGCCACATAATAGTGAAACACAAAGGTCAAGCAGATCCTAAAAGATGCCTTAATTTGGATAGTTCTTTATATTTTTTAAATGTTTTCTAATTAATGTTTCATTTCATATACAGAAAAATCTTGTCATCAAAAACATCCATGATATAAGCAGGTTCTTGATATATGCAGAAAAATCTTCTCAACTCTTGCCAACTGTTAGGTCCAAAATTCCCCACCCCACCCCCAAATAAGGGGAACATTGTACTAAACAGGAGGACTTTGGCCAAGTAAACAGAATGACTATAGCCTAAAGGTGGGGTTTCTGTTTACCAGAAAAGCAGATTTCCTAGAGCCTACAACCCTCCTGGAACTTCCCTTAACATTCCACCAAAGGTCAACTACCTTTGGCAAAGGCACCTAGTCAATCCAGACAGCCTTTATCAGTTTAGGTCCTTACTCTGCTGACTGTCATATAAAAGCTGCTTGATTTTCCACATCTCTCTGACCCCCTACCATACCCCCAGATATGGTCTTGGCATTTTAATCCCAATAACTCTTTCTGCCCATGGAGGGGTCTAGTTTGGTAGTTTTTCTGCACCATCACTTATACCAGCTACTCTTCTTATTTGACATATACACAACTTCTGAGGATTACAGTGTTAAATGACCAGATGATCTAGCATTTCTTTATTGTTTGTTTGCTTACTACAGTGTCTCACTAGGCAGCCAATGCTGGCCTTGAATTTACAGTCTTCCTGCCTTGGTCTCCTGAATGCTGGGATTACAGGCCTGTTCCACTACATCCAATAGCATTCCTTGTGCAAATGTAAGCACTTCCTGCAGTGATTATATAATCATGTATCACAGGCACCTGGAGATAACAAAACAACCTTGCATTGTTTGGTCCATTCACACTAAAAAAAAAAAAAAATGTAAATTTCTCTCCAGTAATGCTACACTAGTTGCTGTGTACTGCTTAGTAAGCTCTGTGGAGAAAGGTTTCCCCAACAGAAGTGTTGCAGCTCTGAGAGAAAGGTATCCCAGCAGTCTGGAGACAAGAAATATCACAAAATCACACCGTGCAACAAACCTCACACAAGAGATTTATTGGGAAAGACACAAGAGAAAAAAGCAGCAGGGAACTGAGCAGGAAACAGGCTTATATAGTTTCTTGGGGGAAGAATTTTCCAGAGTGGAGATTTCCAGAATGGAGATGGAGGATTTCAAGTCCTTATTTTGGGGCAAGCTGAGGAATTGGTGAATTTTCAAGGTGAGGGATTGGTGAGTTTTGGTGGCTTTTCAAACACTGAAGTAAATGTGGACTTTTTACCCTACACTTACAACAGCTCAGAATAGTTAAGTAAGGCAAAGAGGCTCTGAGAGGCCACTTAGGAACAAGGTCATTCTTCTAATTTTCCATCTGCTCCGTATTTGGTTTCTTTAAAGTAAGATGATGTTGTGTTCTTTTTGTGATGCCACTGGTGAAACAGTCAATAACCTGTTTCTATATTTCTATAGCTGAAAATGAAAAGCAGAAAAGTCTTCCTGATGAAGGCTGGGCAGTGAAGCAACCCTGAGACACTATAAGACAGCACTGAGAATCTGATATAAGTCGGAATGTTTTGTATAAAAATTTAATTTAAAAAGTGCAAGTTTTTCAATTAAATAAATTGTTAAACCTAAGAGCTAAAAAAAAAAAAAAAAAAAAAGATAGTCCCAACAGTAAAATTTGAGGGAAATATTCTGAGATGTCCTTTCTCTGAGCTGCTATGGAGAAATCACTTGGGATCTGTGTCACTTCCTGTGGTTGCTAAGGAGTTCTTTCCATAATCTCAAGTCTTGACAGTTGGCAGCTAACAATCAGTCCCACCTCTGAGCACTGATAAGAAGCCTGGGGTATCCCCCTTTTGGCTACTGTGGATGTTGAAACATTCCTTCCTGCAGGAAGCTCCTTAAGCAGAAGGTAAACAACTCAAAATAGCTTCAGGAAGTCCCTGAAACTGACTAGATTCATTAGGCTCCTCCCTGACAGAGTAAGTAATAAAAGCTTAAAGTGCATCTCAGATGGAAAGAGGCTTGGCATCAAAGAAGATGCTTGGAGGAGAAGAGCTGCTTTGAGGGCTAAAGTTATGTTTTAAGTTTTAATTACTGTACATAAGAGATCTATAAATAAAAAAAAATGCCTCTAACCTATAAACCCCACTTGCCCAAAAACAGATAACTTCCTGGAATGCTGGGAGTTGTTCATGTAAGAACATGAACCATTCTATCACTTTACTGCACAGGATGTGCTTGATCACATGTAGGCAGGAGGTACACAGACAGGAAGAGAAAGGTGGGAGGTACATAGCCTTGCGGGTTTTGCCTTTATAAGCCTCTGCTTAATGTAATTTGGGGCCATTCTCTGGGAATTTCAGGTATGGACCTGGCCAGTGTCTACCTTCCTGGCCAGTATTTAATAAAGCCTGCTTCAAATTTGGCTCAAAAAATTGTGGTAGTGGTCATATTCTCAACTGGTGGGATTAATACTGCAAAGAAGACACTGAGATCAGCTTCCTAGAAAAAGCTAAAATCAGCAGAGCTGTCTTAAAGAAGTTTAGACCAACTGAGGCACTTGGAAAGGGAACCCTCCAACCTGTTGAGCTGTCTACAGGCTGCATTGTGCTCCAGGTTTGCAGCTTTGTGAGCTGGCATCCATGCTGGGGTGGACTTCGGTGATACAGCTGTCTTTGAGTCATTTCTACTCCTGTAATAACCCCTTACCCATATTACTGTAAGTAACCCCAATAAAACTTCATTGGTTCACCAAGTTGGACATTGGTGGTATCTGTACTTTGGTCTGTTGTGGGTTCCCTATCTGGAGTGAGTAGACGTGTATTTCATCTTCCCAGGAAAAGTTGTCACACAATACTCCATATTCATACTTCACATAAGCCAGGCTATCTTTTCTCTCCATTCTCCCTCACCCCCAACCCCTGCTCCCTTGGCTCTGTCTGGAAGTTATGTAACTTCCCTGTTTGTCTTGTTATTACAGGGATTCATATATCTCTCATACCTAATTCTGAGGCATGGCTCCTCTCACCACACAAATCAGATATAGGGATTATTTCATACCTTCCAGTCCCCACTCAGAAGCTCTGTTTGAGGGTTTGAAGACTCAACTCTCATCTCTGACAATAAAGGCTCAGTAATATTCCCTCTGTAAGAGGCTGAGTTGCTTGGTGCCCCCTCACCTACCAAATTCTAGTGATAAAAATTCAGTAGTCCACTGTGAGCTCTATCAGATTATTCTAAGATAGGCTAAAAGCAGTGTCATTTTCAGTGCTTTGCACTTTGCTGTAATTTTCCTATAAATATAATGTTGAATGTATTTAACACAATTCATGGCGTTATTATCTTCTTACACTACTGACTTTCAAAGCTGTACTTCTTAGAACAGTCAGAATGTCCATTAGGAAAACAGTGGGCGGGGATGTTGTCATCTTTAAATAAATGTATGAATAAATGAGCTGTTTTTTTTGTTTGTTTTTGTTTTTTTTCCCCCTGATCTTTCCATGGGCATTTCCAAGACGGCTTCTTCTGAGATTAGGTATTTTCCCTTCTTGAGAGTCTTTTGCCCTATGCCTGTGGTCTGCCTTTGTTACTGCCCTATCTAGATAATCTTATCGTTTCAATTATAAAGACACATCAAACTAAGGAAAAAGAACAACCTGATGACACTACTCCTAAATTCCTTTAGATGTCTGGTTTCATGGTTTTCTATTTAATGTTTTAACAGGTACTGTAAGTTTTAAAAGGGCCAAAGGAAAAAAATATATTAGAGGTTTGACTGGCAAAGGAGCCACTATCTCCAAGCCTCATAGAATCATTATATTATCCTGAAACTTGAAGTCTTTGTAAATGGTAGAATACTTACTAAGGTTTCAGGTTGTCTGTCCCCATCTGCAGACAAACACAAACTGGTTATGGATATGTATGTAACTGGGTTCAGTCTTATAAAGAAATAAATGTCTTTTGGGTATGGATAATACTGACAAATTGTCATATGCTCTTTTAGCTCACCGAAAAGCTGGTTCTGGAGATAGGAATTGGCTCACCCACTTCAGACCCAAGCATGTTTGTCTCAAAATTTCCTCCAAAGACTTTGTTCTGGATCAGGTTGGCCCCTTGACTCTTTGACAGGGAGAACAGAACAGCCCAAGAAAAAGGTATTGTGTACTCGAGAACAGCTAAGAGATAAACTATTTGTAGATTGAGGTTACTATAATTTATCTCAAGGCATAAAGGTGCCTATGATAATGGGATGCTCATACATGGAAAGGATAAAAGGAACTCTCTTCTAAAATCTTTCAAAAATAACTTCAGCATCACAGTCAGCTAAATTCTCTTGGATGCTATAAAATTAATTTATCCTACATGCTGTATAAATCATAAAAATCATCTTATATTTTTGCTAAGGTTTACTTGGAAACTTAAAAGGCCTAATGGTTTATCAGTATGAACACAGGCAATATTAATTTATTACATTATTCTTGTAATAAATAAATCTATAATGATTGAATCTTCTTTTATTAAAACGATATTGTGCAATGTCTTCTGAGCTGAACAACTGCCTGCTTAAAATAATCACAGCTAGGCTTTTTTAAATGTTCATATTGCTTCAGGAAAGGAGAAGATAGACGTCACTGGACCCTCACATTAGTATCCAGTCACTCCTCCCAACCAATTGTATGCAATTAGGCTCTAATTGCATAAGGCCCCAGGGTGTTCCAGAGGTAATAAGGAATACAGGTTAGGAAAGCTAAGAATAAGGGGCAGTGTTGGGGAGGATGTCCACCTATGCAGCTAGCGGGAAGCTGTTATGCCTACTAAGTGCAGCCCTAATGGAAACTGATACCTATCACTTAACACCCCACCCCCAGGGAAAATTTTTTATAACAAATGAAAAATTTGTGTGTTATTGTTATGTAGCCTAGTATTTAGATTTTTTTTTATTGTTTAATCAAGGGGATTTTTATGTAAAGGTTAAGATGGCTGGATGTTTTCAGGACTTAGAAGAAAAATATGATTTGTCATCTAAATCTACAATTACAGATGTTTAGCTCACTGAGTAATTTTATCTCATTCAGTCTTTTTACAAATAATGTTCACTCATTCAAGGTCACTGATATCTCTAAAGTTCTTAGTGAGATGTAAACTTTCTTTCTCAGGATCAGTGAGACAACATCAAAAAAAATTACAAAAGATATACATTTGAGGCTGTATCTCTGAAAATAGAATAAATTATATTAAAGATGGGGACACATCCATAAAAGCTTGAAGCCAAGTGACAGAAGGTCTGAATATTATTACATAGGGATTCTGGACAAGCAATGGAGAAGCAAATAACTTATCTTTTACACTCAGCATCTCCCAAACTCACATATGAAGATACTGTACTTATCCTTGTACCTAAGTACAAGGTTAATCCTGCTAGTTGATTGGTATAGAGTCTGCATCCCAGTTCAACTGGCCATGCCTTTTACCCTGGACTTCAATTCTCCTCCTAACAAAGCTGATCACAAGAAGGACTTCCCCACTCACAGCAAGAGGAATCAGGCTTTCCATTTCCCAGCATAGAATTCCTGGGGAACCTTTAATTATTTTGTTGTCTATATTTTAGGGCCTCTGTTTCAAAATTATTTTAAAAGAAGCACGAAAAATACTAAAGGTGGTATGCTGTGGGATGTTCTGTATGTCCTGTGGGAGCCCTTCTTGGGTTCTTTGTGGCGTTACCCAGCAGGTCCGCATAGAGGATGATTAGGACCATGGGCCTGAGTGCAGGTGTCTTAGATGGTCTGCACTTGGCTGTGCTGGGGGATGGTCTGTATGTCAAGTTGTTCTGATTGATCAATAAATAAAACCTGATCGGCTGTGGCTAGGCAGGAAGGATAGGCGGGACTAACAGAGAGGAGAAATAAAAGGACAAGAAGGCAGAAGGACTGACTGCAGCAGCCGCCATGACCAGCAGCATGTGAAGTCACCGGGAAGCCACCAGCCACGTGGCAAGGTATAGATTTATGGAAATGGACTAATTTAAGCTATAAGCACAGTTAGCAAGAAGCCTGCCACGGCCATACAGTCTGTAAGCAATATAAGTCTCTGTGTTTACTTGGTTGGGTCTAAGCAGCTGTGGGACTGGCGGGTGACAGAGATTTGTCCTGACTGTGGGCATGGCAGGAAAACTCAAGCAACAGTGGTACTTAACATGAAATAAGTAACTAGATAATAATTCAAACCACATTTAAAAATTAATAATTATCTTTCCTGCATATTAATAAAATAAATTCCAAAACTAATTTTATACCACCATGAATATAAGCTTTATGATCCAAACTTCATAAATGGTAAAAAATTTTCAAGAAAAAATTATAGCTTATATCATTCCAAGAGCTTTTTATGCATACATCAGTCTTTTTGATCATCAATATGAGCTCAAGGGAAGGCCGTTTCATCCCTATGTTGTAGATGAAGAAAACAGCATCCATAAAGGAAAAGTGGCCTTCAACATCA
Organism: Peromyscus maniculatus bairdii; assembly: GCF_049852395.1. Classification (NCBI taxonomy): domain Eukaryota; kingdom Metazoa; phylum Chordata; class Mammalia; order Rodentia; family Cricetidae; genus Peromyscus; species Peromyscus maniculatus. The sequence goes on along the minus strand of NC_134873.1, from coordinate 38,616,403 downwards.
CACAGCAAGAGGGTACTCTAGCCAGAATGTGAGCCAGCACCGCCCTCCCCCATAGAGTAGTCCAACCACTAACTCATGTTGCTTTTGAAAATATACAGTAAAGTATTTTAATAAAATGTTTGTTTAATATCTTTATGTTTCATTACATTTTTTCAAGGCCATTAAAATGGAAAAAAATCCCCAATTTCCAAAGTATGATCTTGGAACTCTCCTTTTTGGTCTTAGTCTTTTGAAAATTTAAGCTACTTGGTTATTACTTAATTTCTCAATATGTTCAAAACAAATGGCACTTGACCTGATGCTCAGAGAAGGCTCATATGGAATTGGAGTGGTAAGAGGGCATAGGGTCTACAGAAAGGTTAAGAGACTGTAAAAAAGCATTGGGAGTTGTGGAAAGAGAAGGGAATTGTTGAAATGAGCGGACAGAGCTAAAGGAAGAGGGCTGGGGACACTGGACTAGAAGTCTAGGTAGCATATCTACAGAAAGGAAACTGAAGGCACCGAAGGCCAGAGTTGCTGGGAATACCACTTCCAAGGTTCCAAAGTGGATTCTACTGTACACAACGGAGATGAAATATTGAGGATCATTACTGAAATGCTTTGTGTTGTCTTGAAATTAGACAACAGTTAATATATAAGGCTGAGAGAAGAGACAAGGAGAGGAGAGAGAGAAGGAAACAATTCTCACAGGTATAAGAAAGCAAAGCAAGAACACTAAGAAGCCTTAGTTCTATCATGCCAGTTTGGGGTAACTTTAGGGACTGTGGCAATGGCATAGGCAGTCCACTTACCTCTATTCCTATTTCGAATCCTCCACCAAGCCCAGCTATCCCAATGGCTGAAGGTGCAGACCATTCTGATAAAAACAAAAAAAACCAATGTAACCTATAAAATGTCTTTCATATGAAGAAAATAATATTTTTTTCAAAAAACTCATGTATCTTATACTTTAAAATATTTTAAAAGTTAAAGGTTTTTTTAAAGACATTAAATATTAATCAAGAGTGTCATACTCACAAATTCATGTGACTCATGCTCTCCCTAATAGCTCATATAAACTATCTTATTATCCACTTATCATATACAATATCTGATAATTTCATCTATCTATCTATCTATCTATCTATCTATCTATCTATCTATCTATCTATCTATCTATCTATCTATCTTGGTTTTCCAAGGCAAGGTTTCTCTGTGTAGCTTTGTGCCTTTCCTAGAACTTACTCTGTAGCCCAGGCTGGCCTCGAACTCACAGAGATACACCTGCCTCTGCCTCCTGAGTGCTGGGATTAAAGGTGTGCGCCACCATTGTCCAGCTAACTATCAATATTTTTAAAACTTAACTGCTTAGGTTTGGGCTGATAGACCCCAGATTCATGGCACTACCCTCTCAGGTGGGCGCCCCAGAAACACGGATTCCAGACCACTTGATGCAATCAGCAAGAGGCTTTATTTGATCATTTGCACAAATGGGGCCTCTGCACTTCTCAGTGAGAGGAGCCCCGAACAATAATTGCAGGCATATTTTAAAGGCAAAACCCACAAAATTAGCATAGCATTTGGGGCAATACATAATTGGCTAGTTTAAAGATCAGCACTGGGGAGGGGGAGTACAGCTATGGGGACTTTCCATGGGGGTTGCTTTTCTTCTTAGAATAGCCACGGGATGTTCTGCTAGACCCAGATAATGTCACAAGATTATTCTGCTGAGGCTACAGGATATCCCAAAAATATTTCTTCTGAGACTAACAGTTTGGGGGCCTGGGACTGGTATTCATTCCTCCTTCTAATGTTCTGCTAAGGCTAAGGGTTTGGGGGCGTGGGACTGGTACTCGTTCCTCTTTCTCATGTTTAACTCTTTCAGGGCCACAATTGTATCACAGACATAATAGATCAAGATTCAAGAGTCTGTTTCAATCACTAACAGAGATGGGTAACATAATTCTAATTTGTTGCCATCACAAATTGTTTTGGCTCTTCTGTACAAAAGAAGTTCACTTTATAATTGTAAACTAAGCACAATAATTCTATTTGGAATTTTAGGATTGATGTGTACTTACTTTTTCTGCATAGAAACAAATCTAGAAAAACTATTTTTAGCTTGGTATTGAGAGTCTTTATCTATAAATGATACTTCTATGCTAACCTTCCTTTGCTAGACAAGTGTTACTGATGAATTCATCTAGAATTAAGGAATTAACCTGCCAGTCTTGAAAGAAGTTTTTTTTTTTTTTAAATTATATATATATATAATTTTATAATACCATTCAGTTCTATATATCAGCCATGGGTTCTCCTATTCTCCCCCCTCCCCTCCTTCCCCTTACCCCCAGCCTACCCCCCATTCCCACCTCCTCCAGGACAAGTCCTCCCCCGAGGACTGTGATCAACCTGGTAGACTCAGTCCAGGCAGGTCCAGTCCCTTCCTCCCAGACTGAGCCAAGTATCCCTGCATAAGCTCCAGGTTTCAAACAGCCAACTCATGCAATGAGCACAGGACTTGGTCCCACTGCCTAGTTGCCTCCCAAACTGATCAAGCCAATCAACTGTCTCACCTGTCCAGCTGGGGGCCCCTCAGCCTTTGGTTCATAGTTCATGTGTTTCCATTCATTTGGCTATTTTTTTTCAATAATTGAGTAAAACTGAAATTTATTATAAGCCACAGTCGTCCTAGGGATCTCCATGCTATATATATATAGCCTCTATGGTTCTATGGGCTGTGGTCTGATTGTTCTTTATTTTATATCTAGAATCCACCTATGAGAAAGTACATACCATGACTGTCTTTCTGGGTTTGGGTTACCTCACTCAGGATGATTTTTTCTAGTTCCATCCATTTGCCTGCAAATTTCATGCTTTCATTGTTTTTCTCTGCTGAGTAGTACTCCATTGTGTATATGTACCACATTTTTTCCATCCATTCTTCCATTGATGGGCATCTAGTTGTTTCCAGGTTCTGCCTATTACAAATAGTGCTGCTATGAACATAGCTGAGCATGTATCTTTATGGTATGAATCAGCATTCCTTGGGTATATGCCCAAGAGTGGGATGGCTGGGTCTTGATGTAGTTCGATTCTTAATTTTCTGAGAAACTGCCATACTGATTTCCACAGTGGTTGTACAAGTTTACATTCCCACCAACAGTGGAGGAGTGTTCCCTTTGCTCCACATCCTCTCCAACATTGGTTGTCATTGGTGTTTTTGATCGTAGCCATTCTAACAGGTGTAAGGTGGTATCTCAGAGTCGTTTTGATTTGCATTTCTCTGATGATTAAGGATGTTGAGCATTTCTTTAAATGTCTTTCAGCCATTTGTAGTTCTTGTTTTGTGAATTCTCTGTTTAGCTCTTTTGCCCATTTTTTAAGTGGACTGTTCAGTACTTTGATGTCTAGTTTCTTGAGTTCTTTATATATTGTGGAGATCAATCCTCTGTCAGATGTGGGGTTGGTGAAGATCTTTTCCCATTCTGTTGGCTGTCTTTTTGTCTTATTGACTGTGTCTTTTGCCCTGCAAAAGCTTCTCAGTTTCAAGAGGTCCCATTTATTAATTGTTGTGCTCAGGGTCTGTGCTGTTGGTGTTTTATTTAGGAAATGGTCTCCGGTGCCAATGTGTTCAAGAGTGTTTCCTATTTTCTTTTCTATTAAGTTTATTGTAACTGGATTTATGTTTAGGTCTTTGATCCACTTGGACTTGAGTTTTGTGCATGGTGACAGATATGGATCTATTTGTAATTTTTACATATTGACATCCAGTTATGCCAGCACCATTTGTTGAAGATACATTCTTTTTTTCCATTGTATAGTTTTGGCTCCTTTGTCAAAAACCAGGTGTTCATATGTGCATGGATTAATGTCAGGGTGTTCAATTCGATTCCATTGATCTGTATGTCGGTTTTTATACCAGTACCAAGCTGTTTTTATTACTATAGCTCTATAGTAGAGTTTGAGGTCAGGGATGGTGATGCCTCCAAGGGTTACTTTATTGTATAGGATTCTTTTAGCTATCCTGGGTCTTTTGTTTTTCCATATAAAGTTGAGTATTTTTCTTTCCAAGTCTGTGAAGAATTGTGTTGGTATTTTGATGGGGATTGCATTGAATCTGTAGATTACTTTTGGTAAGATTGCCATTTTTACTATGTTAATCCTACCTATCCATGAGCATGGGAGATCCTTCCATTTTCTGATATCTTCTTCAATTTCTTTCTTTAGAGATTTAAAGTTCTTATCAAAAAGGTCCTTCACTTGTTTAGTGTTATCCCAAGGTATTTTATATTATTTGTGGCTATTGTAAAGGGTGATGTTTCTCTGACTTCTTTCTCAGCCCTTTTATCATTTGTGTATAGGAGGGCTACTGATTTTTTTTGAGTTGATCTTGTATCCTACCACTTTACTGAAGGAGTTTATCAGCTGTAAAAGTTCCCTGGTAGAGTTTTTGGGGTCACTTATGTATACTATCATATCATCTGCAAATAGTGAAAGTTTGACTTCTTCCTTGCCAATTTGTATCCCTTTGATCTCCTTTTGTTGTCTTATTGCTCTAGCTAGAACTTCTAGTACTATATTGAATAAAAATGGGGAGAGTGGACAGCCTTGTCTTGTTCCTGAATTTAGTGGTATTGCTTTGAGTTTCTCTCCATTTAATTTGATGTTTGTTGTTGGCTTGCTATAAATTGCTTTTATTATGTTTAGAAATGTTCCTTGTATTCCTGATCTTTCTAAGACCTTTATCATGAAGGGGTGTTGGATTTTGTCAACGGCTTTTTCAGCATCTAAGGAGATGATCATGTGGTTTTTTTCTTTCAGTTTGTTTATATGGTGTATTACATTGACTGATTTTCGTATGTTGAACTATCCTTGCATCCCTGGGATGAATCCTACTTGGTTGTGATGGATGATTGTTTTGATGTATTCTTGGATTCGGTTTGCCAATATTTTGTTGAGTATTTTTGCATCAATGTTCATGAGGGAGATTGGTCTGTAGTTCTCTTTCTTTGTTGCATCTTTGTGTGGTTTGGGTATCAGGGTAATTGTAGCCTCATAAAAAGAGTTTGGTAGTGTTCCTTCTGTTTCTATTGTGTGGAACACTTTGAAGAGTATTGGTATTAGTTCTTCTTTGAAAGTCTGGTAGAATTCTGCACTGAAACCATCTGGTCCTGGGCTTTTTTTGGTTGGGAGACTTTTGATGACTGTTTCTATTTCTTTAGGGGTTATTGGTCTATTTAAATGGTCTATATGGTCTTGATTTAATTTTGGTATGTGGTATTTATCCAGAAAATTGTCCATTTCTTCCTGGTTTTCCATTTTTGTGGAGTACAGGTTTTTGAAGTATGATCTGATGATTCTCTGGATTTCCTCGTTGTCTGTTGTTATGTCTCTCTTTTCATTTCTGATTTTGTGAATTTGGGTGCTCTCTCTTTGCCTTTTGGTTAATTTAGCTAGGGGTTTGTCTATCTTGTTGATTTTTTCAAAGAACCAACTCTTTGTTTCATTGATTTTTTGTATTGTTCTCTTGTTTTCTATTTCGTTGATTTCAGCCCTCAATTTGATTATTTCCTGGCATCTATTTCTCCTGGGTGAGTTTGTTTCTTTTTGTTCTAGAGCTTTCAGTTGTGCTGTTAATTCATTGGTATGGGAATGCTTCATCTTCTTTATGTGTGCATTTAGAGCTATGAATTTTCCTCTTAGCACTGCTTTCATAGTGTCCCATAAGTTTGGGTATGTTGTACTTTCATTTTCATTGAATTCTAGGAAATCTTTAATTTCTTTCTTTATTTCTTCCTCGACCCATTGATGTTTCAGGTGGGCATTATTCAGTTTCCATGAGTTTGTGGGTTTTCTATAATTTTTGTTGTTGTTGAGGTCTAACTTTAAGGCATGGTGGTCTGATAAGATACAGGAGGTTATTCCAATTTTTTTGTATCTGTTGAGATTTGTTTTGTGTCCAAGCATGTGGTCAATTTTTGAGAAGGTTCCATGGGGTGCTGAGAAGAAGGTATATTCTTTTGTGTTAGGATGGAATATTCTGTGGATATCTATTAGGTCCATTTGAGTCATAACATCTGTTAGGTCCTTTATTTCTTGGTTAAGTTTCAGTCTGGTAGATCTATCTTTTGGTGAGAGTGGTGTGTTAAAATCTCCCACTACTAATGTGTGGGGTTTGATGTGCATTTTAAAATTTAGTAGTGTTTCTTTTATGAATGTGGGTGCTTTTGTATTTGGGGCATAAATGTTTAGAATCAAGACTTCATCTTGGTGGATTTTTCCCGTGATAAATATGTAATGTCCATCCTGATCTCTTTTGATTGATTTTAGTTTGAAGTCTATTTTATTAGATATTAGGATAGCTACACCAGCTTGTTTCTTAGGTCCATTTGCTTGGAAAGCCTTTTCCAAGCCCTTTACTCTGAGGTAGTGTCTGTCTTTGAAGTTAAGGTGTGTTTCTTGTATGCAGCAGATGGATGGGTCCTGTTTTCTTATCCATTCTGTTAGCCTGTGTCTTTTTATAGGTGAGTTGAGACCATTGATATTGATGGATATTAATGACCAATGATTGTTAATTCCTGTTATTTTTTGTGGTTGTGTTGTGTTGTCCTTCTGTGGTGTATTTGGTGTAGGATTATCTATTGCTTGATTTTTCATGGATGTGTTTAGCTTCTTTGGGTTGGATTTTCCCTTCTAGTGCTTTCTGTAGGGCTGGGTTTGTGGACAGGTATTGTTACTCCGCCTATGGTGATGGAGAGTTTTGCTGGGTATAATAGTCTGGGTTGGCATCTGTGGTCTCTTAGTGTCTGCATGAGATTTGTCCATGATCTTCTAGCTTTCATAGTCTCTCTTGAGTAGTCTGGTGTTATTCTGATGGGTTTGCCTTTATATGTTACTTGGTCTTTTTCCTTTGTGGCTCTTGATATTTTTTCTTTGTTCTCTGTGTTTAGTGTTTTGATTATTATGTGGCCAGGGGACTTTTTTTTTGGATCCAGGCTATTCGGTGTTCTGTAAGCTTCTTGTATCTTCATAGGTATTTCTTTCTTTAGGTTAGTTAAGTTTTCTTCTATGATTTTGTTGAATATATTTTCTGTGCCTTTGAGTTGGTATTCTTCTCCTTCTTCTATCCCTATTATTCTTAGGTTTGGTCTTTTCATGGTGTCCCAAATTTCCTGGACGTTTTGTGTTACGACTTTTTTGTCTTTAGTGTTTTCTTTGACTGACGAATCTATTTTCTCTATCGTGTCTTCATAGTCAGAGATTCTCTGTTCCATCTCTTGCAATCAGTTGGTTATGCTTGTTCCTGTAATTCCTGTTTGTTTAGTCAGGATTTCTATTTCCAGCATTCCCTCAGTATGTGTTTTCTTTATTGTCTCAAATTCATTTTTCAGATCTTGGAATGTTTCTTTCATCTGTTTAATTGCTTTTTCTTGGCTTGATTTGATTTCTTCCCATTTTTTTGTTCGTTTTTTTCTTCCATTTCTTTAAGGGAGTTTTTTATTTCCTCTTTAATGGAGTTTTTCATTTCCTCTTTTTTTTTTGGTTTTTCGAGACAGGGTTTCTCTGAGTAGCTTTGCGCCTTTCCTGGGACTCACTTGATAGCCCAGGCTGGCCTCGAACTCACAGAGATCCACCTGGCTCTGCCTCCCGAGTGCTGGGATTAAAGGCGTGCGCCACCATCGCCTGGCTTCATTTCCTCTTTAAGGGAAGTTTTTATTTCCTCTTTAAGGGAGTTTTTCATTTCCTCTTTAAGGAAAGTTTTTATTTCCTCTTTGAGGGAATGTTTTATGTCTTCTTTAAGGGCCTCTATCATCTTCTTAAAGTCATTTTTAGGGTTGATTTCTTCTGTTTCTTCTGTCTTGGTATGTTCAGGTCTTGCAGGTGTAGAATCACTAGGTTCTGATGTTGCCATATAGGTCTTTATATTGTTGCCTGTATTTTTGCACTGGCGTCTACTCATCTCTTCCTCTGTGCGGTGCAGGTGGTATCTGTGTCTGAGAGTGCCTCTCTTGTTCTAATTTTTAGTCTTGGTTTAGTAGGGGTTCTTGGTTAAATTGCTGCTATTGGGCTATTTCTTCAGGGGCAGCTGATTTCAGTTGGTGAAGTATATACTTATGATTCTGTTGATCTGGTTTGGTGGCTGGGTAGCGCCTTCTTCTGTGTTCCCAGGTCACGTTTTGTTCATTTGTCAACTCCTCAGTTGATCTTGTTTCTTCAGACTTCAAACTGTAGGCATCTAAATCCTCTCTCAGATGGGTTTCAGCTGAGCGGGGTAGTCTCACCAACACCTCCAAGTTGTTGGGTTTCACAGGATCAGCTGCTGGGCCCTGGGTTGGCCTCAGACGGAGTGTTCAGATTCGTTCTGGTTCCATCTCATGGAGATAGCTTCTTCCCCAGGTGTTGGGGTTAGAGGCGTCCCTGTTCCAAGCTGCGTCTGCTTGTCTCCATCCCTGGGCTTGTCTACCTCTGCGGTCTGCCGCCGGGCCTGTATGTCTCTGCCAGCTGCCACTGGGCCTGTATGTCTCTGTCGGCTGCCGCTGCGGACCTACCTGCATCTGCTTGTCTCTGCCGTGTGGCCTATCTACCTCTGTGGGCCGCCACCGGGCCTGAATGTCCCTGTCGGCCGCTGCCACCGGGCCCGTCTACCTCCGCAGGTCGCTGCCACAGGCCTACCTCTTGGAAGAGTTTTGATTACAGAATTCAGTGCCTCAAATTCCCAAAGCTGCTTTTCACTCCTATGCTAAGAAATGCCTACTTGCTGGTAGCCAGTAGACATGTCAGAGGAACAGCAGATGGCAATTGAAGTTCGAGATGTCAGTCCACCAAGAAGAAAATCTCTGAGGGATCAATCTCGTTTAGGCAGATCCACAAGACTACAGACTCTGAAAATATCTTTTGCTTCTGTTGTATCTGTTCATGCTTTTCTCTGGTATCTGATATGTACATATATGTGGGGGAGTCCCCTACTACCTGTATTGTACTGTGCTTATGTCATGAAAACATCCCAATCTACTGGGAATTTATATCTGTGGATTGTCAAAAAAGATGATTTCTCCTTAAGCTGTATAATTTTAATGAATAAAAATGAATATACGGATATGCTACACAGTTGGTCCATGAGTTCCCCCTAGAAGCTGATTCTGATCACAGCTTAAATTAATGATTAACTGGGAGCCAGAATGACTCAAATTCCTTTAATTTTATGGTTGAGTACCACTAGCTGATACAAAGCTTCAAAACAGCTTTAGATTAGATCAGATGCCTTGCTAATGGTTTTTAAGATAAACATTCCCAATCTTTAGTTCACAAGGACACAGGCTGTACTGTCTGGCTAGGTTGTAAATACAAAAACAGCCCAATTATTGCTATCTGGCAAATGATTAATTTCTTGCACCCATTCCTAACCTCAATTTGTGAAAATAAAGTCTGACTAGTCAAGGCTACAGAAAATAATTTGACTCTTGAGCCCCAAAGGAAGGCTGCAGGTATTCTTGGATAATCAAAAGTTACACACAGGGCAGAAAATATACTTTGAGTTTTAGGTGTTTTGGTCATAATATCATGGAAAGTGCCAATTGAGCTCATATTAAAAGATATATATGGTAACCTAGCTTGAATCAGATAAGCTGTTACACCCTTAGCTTTCTTTGTCTGCAAACCTAGCTCTCACCAGTAATCTCAGAGACCTAAAGAGAATTCCACATTTATGATTCCTAATTACAGAGTATTAGCTAAAAATGTGTACATAGTCATGAGTTAGTTGAACTGCCTTTCCATTGCCTGGAAATAACTAAGGCATCAGGTCAAAAGTGGCCATTACACTCAAAGTATAGGTTATAAACACACAATCTTCTCATTCTCCGGGCTTTTCAATAGTTTAGGTTTATGATTCCTTTGAAATTCCTTATAAGATTACCTCTCAAGATAGATAATAAAGTAATTGATTCTTTATAATTACAATTTACAGCCTGTCAATTAAAAGAGTTGGCTGAGAAAATATGCTCCTTGTTTGCTCATGACAGGCTACTTTGATATATTTATATTGCATGAGAGTTGTCAGGATGTCTCTGTTTTTAGTCATGTCTTTATCTAGGAATGCAACTTTTTTGACTCTTAATATTGCCTGAAAGATTTTGTTGGGGTATATATATATCAATGTGAAAGAGAGGATGAGAGAAAGAATAAAGAATGAAACGATCAAGAGACTGAGTGTCTTTTTCCCCCTAACCTCTCAGATAGAAGAGTTGTAGTTTACACCAACCCCAGGGATTTCTTCCAAACCCTGTGCTGCCTTGGGGCTTCAATTCCTACCCTCCATGCCTGTTCTCTGGGATCAGGAACTTCCCTTGCCGTATTTGGGCAGCATTTTTTTCCTAGCAGGCTTATAGCTGCTGTTCTGGAAGATGAGGGAAAGAAACTTAAGTTTTTGAAAATAATAGAAAAATGCAGTGTGGTTGAGAGCAGGGGTGGAGAGGTTGATAGAGACAGACCCTCACCTTTAAGCTACAAGTTGTCTTGTCAGCAGACAGCAGACAAATCTGCAGAGCCTTCCTGTGGAGACTAGCCCTTCTCTAAGAGGGATCCTCTCAGAAGTTGCCAAATCTGTGTTTGGTGTCACTGCTGAGACTTCTACCCTTGAGCATTTGGGCAATATTTCAAAAAAAAAGCTTCATATTTTCCAATTTTCAAAGATTTAGGATTTTTATTATTTTAAAACATGAAGTGGTTACATGTTAAGACTTTTTATTAAAGGACTAGGGAAGGAAAAGTGACTGGTGGATACTGTACTGGAGTTATAATAACCCAATACCAAAGGCAACCTTGAACTATAAAAAGTAGAGCTACAACTGTAGGAAGAGAACTGTACTGTTGTCTATGGAGAAACAATGAATCCAACCCAGGGACAAAGGACATGTTTATCAATACCTGTGTTTCTTATCTGAAAGTATAAATGATTTCTGTCCACACAGTTACTGACAGAACACAATGTGTTCCCTCATAAGAAGAATAACACAGGTCAAATTGAAAAGGTACTTTAGTTGGTTCTGACATGTAACTACATTTTAAATACTACTATAAGGATTCTTAGCAAATGCATTTTGAATTTGTCTCTGAAAAATCAAACAACAGCTTTTAGTACAGAAATGTTATAATGCTCTCAACATGATTCTACTGGCAGGAGAAGGCAGGTCTTCAAATGTCACTATCTTCCAGAGAAACAACGAGTTTACAGATTACAACCATAAACAGAAGAAACTGGCTTTCCCACAGAACTGAGGAATAATAACTCACATTCAACAAAAGAAATGTGTGTAGTATGTTCAAGAAAGTGTTCCATAGAAGGCCTACAAAGCATAATATAACATAGTCAGATATACCTTGAATCCCATCTAATAATAATCTAAGGCTAGGTTTCCTGCTTGCTTCCCCTAACACACACTACATGTTTCCAGAAGAAGCACACAGCAGATTAGCAAGTCATACTCCCTATGAAGACATCAATGACAGATGCAGAACACAGAAGATTTAAGGTCTTTACAAGTATCAACTTACTTCCATCTGGAAGACGTGCCAGGACAATCCCACTGCCTCCCCTGGCTGTCACCAGAAATCCAGCTTTAATCACAGACAAAACTGCAAGTCCTTTTGCTTTTGCAATAACATGGGCTGCAAACAAACAAAATAGCAATGACTAAAAGGCAGCTTGTGACAGAGCTTTGATTTTAAAGATATATAGCTGAATTAATTATTAATATGAAATTTTGTATTTGACAACAAAATTAAGTGATTTGCCATTTCAAAAGGTTTTCTTTTTAAACTCATGGTCTGTTTGAACTACCACTTTATATTGAAATTCTAATTCTGTTTACAATACAAGTTTACTCACATTTCAGAGTTCACTACATAAAATGAGAGTTATAAGTGCATGTATCTACTAAAGGTACAACCTCACCACTATTCACTCTGTTTACTTGCAAGGGAAGACTTGAGTTTGATGAGCTACATTAGCATATATGTGAACACAGGAATTCAGCACTTGTTATGCATCATTTCAGGAGTTACTGCTATTGTTGATGAGAGCTTTGGACATAAAATAATAGTGTCATTTAGAAGAACAGGAAGGCAGTTAGGGAATTCATTGGAATTATGGACCAAATTCTCTTTGGTGCCTTTTGCTTATATGAAAAATATTGTTACTTATAAATACAATTTCCCTATTTGCAAGAAACATTGTAAAGTGCTTTAAAAAGCTTACATCGTAAAAATTTATTTGAGAGGTTAGCTAGTGAGTTTTGAAAATCTGTTTGCAAATTCCCCCAATACTGATTTTAAAAGAACAGAGTTTAAAAAGCTGAAAGGAGCAGAGACTCAAGGGTTTAGGCTGGTACCTCTAAGTGGAGGGAAGCAAGGTGAGGGACAATTTTTCTGCTGATTGGCTCTGGTCTTTGTCTATCTACTAGAAGATTGCCTACAAAGTGCTGCCCCTCTGAGGTCTGAGACTAGGGTGGTCTAAATGCTTGCTTGTTTCCATAGGACATTTATGGAGAAATGCTAAGGAATGTAGAAAGCAATGTGGAAAACAAACATACTTAGACATTTACCTACCAGGAATGATCTTATCAGGTCCATTTCTGGAAGTTATTTCTGTGAATTCTCTTAATATTTTGGCAGCCTTCTTTGCTTCTGATTTCAGATTGGAAGGTATAGGGTTATTCACTGAAAGATTAAAAACATACTATAGTGAGAAAAGAAATCTAGTTTCAGAATATATTTCAGTTTCATTCTTCTCTCATACAATTAAGCATTTAAAGTCAAATGTTAGAAAAGGGAATGACTTCCAGTCCTCGTTTATTGATTATCTCATCTCTGTTTTCTTATGTTGTGAAATCTTGCAGATGGCTAACTCTGAACACTCAAACTCTCACCAATTATGAAAACATGGAATCTTGGGATCCTAGGCAAAAGCTGGTTGGCCCTCTCTCCTCACTAAGTATCTTCTCCTCATTAGTTAAATCATCTAAGTTTTAACTTAAAAAAAATTGAATTGGAGGATTAACAAAAGATGCACTTCATAGTTGTCTTTAATAGATGTAAAATTTGATACAGTTGGCTTTTCTTGTCAGAAATTTTGGAGATGGCTGGCCGTCACAAGTAAAATTCTGGTATGCCCAGAAACTGAGTTAGTATGTCCAGCAATATATGCTTGCTCTTACATAACATTTTACATTCCCAGTGTAAATATTTCTTTGTCATAATAGAATGAATGCAACTCTTGAACTCCACAGCATGTGGGAGAAGGTGGACCATTATCTTGCCTTTGGAGAAGCAAACGTAAGAATGGACAAAGTCCAAGTGAGTTCACCAGCTATGGTATTCATCTGATTGATTGTCTGTAATCAAGTATTTCATCAAGTATTTCAGATGGAAAATGCTATTGATATCAATACCACCATTTCAACTGGTGATGCAAGTACACTAGAAATAGAAGGAATGACCAAGTAATACAGGGGGAAAGCCTTTTATTTAGCCAAGTACAGAGCTATCTAATAAAATAATACAGATGCACTTTGGCAGCTGGTGTTTGAAATATGTAATTTATTTTAATAGTAGAAACTGAACTAGAGTCATAGCAGAGCCTTCTTTGTTTTCCTTAGAAGGTATCAGTTTGGTTCTCTGTGGCCCAGTACAGGAATATTAGTAAGAATAAAGCTATGGGAAAGTCCATCCCACAAATCATCAGGTACATTTCCAGTTTATGAAAGCAAAATAAAATGTATATACTGTATATTGTATTCCTTTTCCATCTGCATCCTAACAGTATGTATTTTTTTACTCAGTTTTATTTCAGAACATTTAAATATTCATTTTCCAAATTTACCTGTCTTGCTGATGCAGTTTGTACAATAGTCCCATCTCCTTTAAACATTTCTAGTTTGCCCATCTGCAACAACATACTAATTTGTTATTCTATATCAGTTCTGTCTGTGTTTGAATTGCACATAAGTGAAAGGAAAAAGAGTTCAACCTTTTCTAACTACCACACACCACAAAATAAGTGGGAATCATATATGTTGGGCAGAGATCAGAAATTCATCTTTTTTTCTCCTGCCAGGCTGTATTTTTATATGTGAAAACACAATTTAGTCTTTTATCTTCTTTTTTGTTTTTTAAACAAACAGTTATGTTGTTTTCAGTTTGGAGTTATTCCAAACTAAACTGCTATAAATATTCCCATGATGGTTTCCTATGCAGAAATGTTTTAATTCTTTTGGATAAATATCAACAATAGAAATTGCTAGTTCATAATAATAAATGTATGGCTAATTATATGTTTCCAAAGAGTCATCTGAAGTGGCATTTTATACTTCCACTAGAAATTCCTGAGACTTTTTGCTACTTCATATCTTCAGCAAGCACACGGTATAGTCTTTTAAATGTTATGAGTGGCTTTTCAAATTGATTTTTCACATTCCTTGCAAAGTTGCAAACTTTGCTTTGTTTATTTCTGTTTCTCTCCCGTGCCCTTTTATTGAAAATAGATTCTTTACTTACATATTATATCCTGACTGAGGTTTCCCCTCCTCCTACTCCTCCCAGTACCTCCCCACCCCCTTCCCCCATCCAGATCCATTCCCTTTCTTCCTCTCATTAGAAAGAAAAGGGCTTCTAAGTAGTAATAAATTATAACAATATAAGATAAAACTAAAACTATCACATTGGAGCGGGACAAGACAAACAAATAGAAGGAAAAGAGCCCAAGAGAAAACACAAGAATCAGAGACTCATTTGTTCATACACTCAGGAATCCCACAAAAATACTAAACTGGAAGCTACAATATATACACAGAGGCCCTGGTGCAGACCCATGCAGGCCCTATGCATGCTGCCCTAGTCTCTTTGAGTTTGTATGTGTTTTGATCATGTTGATTTATTTAGAGGGCCTTGTTTTCTTGGTGTCCTCCATCCTCTCTATCTCTTACAGTCTTTCTACTACCTCTTCCTTGAGATTTCCTGATGCCTGAGAAGAGTGGTTTGAAACATCCCATTTAGGGCTGAGTGTTGCAAGGTCTCTGACTATCTGCATAATGTCTGTCTTTAGGTTTCTGTATTTGTTCCCATCTGCTACAGGAGAAAGTTTCTCTGATGACAACTGAGCAAGGCACTAATCTATGAGTACAGCATGCTGTGGGATGTTCTGTATGTCCTGTGGGAGCCTGTTCTTGGGTTCCTCATGGCTTTACCCAGCAGGTCCGCATAGAGGATGATTAGGACCACAAGCCTGAGTGCAGGTGTCTGAGATGGTCTGCACTTGGCTGTGCTGGGGAATGGTCTGTATGTCAAGTTGCTCTGAATGATCAATAAATAAAACCTGATTGGCCGTGGCTAGGCAGGAAGTATAGGCGGGACTAACAGAGAGGAGAGATACAAGAACAGGAAGGCAGAAGGAATCACTGCCAGCCGCCACCCTGACAAGCAGCATGAAAAGATGCCGGTAAGCCACGAGCCTCGTGGCAGGGTATAGATTTGTGGAAATTGATTAATTTAAGCTATAGAACAGTTAGCAAGAAGCCTGCCATGGCCATACAGTTTGTAAGCAATATAAGTCTCTGTTTACTTGGTTGGATCTGAGTGGCTGTGGGACTGGTGGGTGACAAAGATTTGTCCTGACTGTGGGCAAGGCAGGAAAACTCTAGCTACAACAGCAGAATATCATTAGGAGTCATCTCCTTGCTACTTTCTAGGCTCTAGTTCTTGGTCACCCAGGCAGTGTTGGGTATGGGTTCAATCTCATGGAGTGGGCCTTGAGTCAAATCAGATATTGTTTGGTTAGTCTTACAAGCTTTGTGGCACCACTGCCCTAGCACACTTGCAGGCAGGACATCATTGTAGATAAAAGGTTTGTAGCTGGCTTGGAGTTTATGTTTCTCTTTGGCAGTATGCAGAATACCTTCCTGTATTAAAGATGCTAGAACATAGGAGTGAAGGCTCTATGTATGCACTAGATCAATTACTCCAAGTTCAATGAGTTGCATAGGTATTGTCTTTAACAATGGGGTCTTGCTGTCAGTGTGGAGAGTAACCTATTGTCTTTGCAGCAGCCCGGGTATTTGGGGATTGCCATGAGACCTCTTTGTCCAACAACTCAATTAGATATAACTGAATATTAGTACTAGAAACCTCATTTAGTGACAAGAGATGATCAGTTGTGAATCTGTACCCCACCCCCATCATTTGTAGACGACATTTAGATTGCCTTTATATAGGTATATATTTTAGGAAGCTTCTATTGTATTAGGTTTCTATACTACCTCTCAAATAGCCCTCCCCATATTCCCTCCCTTGTCCCCTTTCCATCCTCAACTGATCCTCCTGTTCTAGCCCTGCCCCATTCACCCATGACTATTCTATTCTCTTTTCTTAATGAGATCTATCTGTACCCTTGAGACCCTTATTCTATACCTACCCTTGGTAGTGCTACAGATTGTAGCTTGGTTATCATTGACTTAAAAACTAATATCCACATGTTGAGATTACATACCATATTTGTTTTTCTGGGTCTGGGATACCTCACTCAGGATGATTTTTTTCTAGTTCCATCCATTTGCCTGCAAATTTCATGTTGTCATTTTTTTTAAACAGCTGAGTAATACTTCATTGTGTACCACATTTTCTTTATTCATTCTCTTGTTGAAGGACATGTAGGTTGTTTCAAATTTTTAGTTATTATAAATAGAGCAGCAGTGAACATGGTTGAACAAGTTTCTTTGTGATAGAATGAAGCATCCTTGGGTAGTATAGCTGAATCTTGAGGTAGACTGATTCCCATCCTCCTGAGGAACTGCCACAGTGATTTCCACAGTGGCTGTAAAAGCTTGCACTCCCACCAGCAATGGATGATTGCTCCCCTTGCTCCACATCCTCATTGGATGAACTGTCACTGTTTTATTGATCTTAGCCATTCTGATAGGCTTAAGATGAAATCTCAAAGTAGTTTTGATTTACTTTTCCCTGATGTCTATGGATTTTGAACATTTCTTTAAGTGTTTCTCAGACATTTGAGTTTTCTCCACTAAGAATTCTGTTTAGATCTGTAGCCCATTTTTAATTGGATTATTTGTTTTCTTAATATCTAGTTTTTGAGTTCTTTATGTATTCTGGATATTAGCCTTCTACAGGATGCGAAGTTAGTTAAAAACTTTTCCCGTTCTGTATGCTGCTTACTTTATATGAATGACAGTGGCCTTTGCTGTGCAGACGCTTCTCAGTTTCATGAGGTTTCATTTATTAATTGTTGATATTAGTGCCTGTGGTAAGAGTATTCTGTACAGAAAGTCATTTCCTGTGTCAATAAGTCCAAGAGTATTCCCTACTTTCTCTTCTACGAGGTACAGTGTATCTTGTTTTATGTTGAGTTTTGCATAAGGTGATAAGTAAGTATGGATCTGTTTGTATTCTTCTACATTTAGACATTCAGTTTGACAAACACCCTTTGTTGAAGATCCTGTCTTTTTTCTAGTACATATTTATGGCTTCTTTTTCAAAACTTAGGTGTCCATAGGTGTGAACATTTATGTCTCGGTCTTCAGTTTGATTCCATTGATCAACGTGTATATTTTTGTGCCAATACTATGTTGTTTTTATTACTATTGCTTTCTAGGACAATTTGAAATTGGGAATAGTGATACTTTCTGCATTGCTTTTATTATTCAGGATTGTTTTAGTTATCCTGGGTTTTTGTTTTCTTCATATGAAGCTGAGAATTGTCCTTTCAAGATCTTTTAAGAATTATGTTGAAATTTTTATGAGGATTGCAATCAATCTGTAGATTACTTTTGGTAGAGTGGCCATTTTTACTATGTTAATCCTACTGATCCATGAGCATGGGAAAGTTTTCTGTCCTCTGATATCTTCTTCAATTTATTTCTTCAAAAATTTGAAGTTTTATCATACAAGTCTTCCTCTTGCTTAGTTAAAGTTACTTCCATGACATTTTATATTATTTGAAACTATTATATTATTTGAAGCTATAGATGTGTTTTTTTTTTCTGATTTCTTTCTCAGTCTATTTATCATTTGTATATAGGAGGGTTACTGATTTTTAGGAGTTAATTTTGTATCCAACTACTTTGCTGAAAGTATTTGTCAGCTGTAGGAGTTTCCTGGTAGAATTTTTAGGGTCACTTATGTACACAATCATATCATCTGCAAATAAAGATAATTAGATTTCTTCCTTTCTAATATGTATCCCCTTGATCTCCATCAGTTCTTTTATTGTTCTAGCTAAGACTTCAAGTACTTTATTGAATAGGTATATAGAGAGTGGACAACCTTGTCTTGTACCTGAATTTCTCTCCACTTAAGTTGATATTGGCTAAGGACTTGCTGTAAATTGCCTTTATGATGTTGAGGTATGTCCCTTGTATCCCTAGTATCTCTAGGACTTTTATCATGAAGGAGTGTTTGTCAAAGGCCTTTTCTGCATCTAATGAGATGATCATGTGTTTTTGTCTTTCAGTTTGTGAAACATTACATTTGAAATGATGAATAATATTTATCAATTTAGATATGTTGAACCATTCCTGCATCTCTAGGATGAAGCCTACCTGATCATGGTGGTTGATCATTTTGATGTGAGCTTGGATTTGGTCTGCAAGTATTTTAGTGAGAATTTTTGCATGCATGTTCAATTAGGAAATTGATCTGTAATTCTCTTCCTTTGTTGGGTCTTTATGTGGTTTGTATATCAGAGTAACTATGGCTTCATAAGATGAAATGGACAATGTTCCTTCTGTTTCTATTTTGTGGGATAATGTGAGGAATATTGGGATTAACTGTTCTTTGAATGTGTGGTAGAATTCTTCCATAAAACAATCTGGCCCTGGGTTTTTTTTTTTGGTTGGGAGACTATTAATGACTGCTTCTAATAATATCACTGAGGATTATAGGTCTGTTTAAATTGTTTTTCTGATTTGATTTAACTTTGATAAGTGGTATGTATCAAGAAAAGTATCCATTTCTTTTAGATTTTCCAATTTACTGGAGTACAGGTTTTAAAGCATGTCCATATTATTCTCTGGATTTTCTCAGTGTCTGTTGTTACATACGCTTTCTCATTTCTAATTTGGTAAATTTGGGTATTTGCTCTCCACTCTTTAGTTCATTTGGATAAAGGCTTGTCAATCTTATTGATTTTCTTAAAGGAACCAATTCTTTGTTTCATTGATTCTTTTTATTGTTCTCTTTGTTTCCATTTTATTGATTTCACCCTGAATTTGATTATTTCTTGCTATCTACTCTTTTGGGGTGTTATTTATTTTTTACATTCTAGAGCTTCCAGGTGTTTTGTTATTCGTATGAGATTGTTCCAATTATTTTATGTAGGCACTTAGTGCTATAAACTTTCTTCTTAGAATAATCTTTCATTGTATTCCATAAGTTTGGGTATGTTGTATACTAATTTTCTTTCAATTCTAGAAAGTCTTTAATTTCTTTCTTAATTGCTGTCTTGACCCATTTTTTTTTTAAAGATCCAAAGCCAATGTTTTAATTATACCAATCACTTAAGCTGCAAAAAAACAAAAACAAGAAGATAGCAACAACCAGAAACCACAGATATACCTGGAAATGTGAAGAGGCAAGCCTCTAAGATAAAGAAGAGAACACTTAACATTGGACATTTTGGTTCATGACTTTGTTGGCTTTTGTGTTTTGTTTTTTTTTTTTTTTTGACTGATGAATCTATTTCTTCTATCGTATCTTCAATGCCAGAGATCCTCTCTTCCATCTCTTGCATTCTGTTGGTTATACTTGCATCTGAAGTTCCCGATCGTTTACTCAGATTTTCTATTTCCAGCATTTCCTCTGTTTGTGTCTTCTTCATTTTTTCTATTTCCCTTTTCAGGTCTTGTACTGTTTCCTTCATTTGTTTCATTGCTTTTTCATGTTTTTTTTTTTTTTTTAGTACTTTATTGTTTTCTTCCAGGACTTTATTGTTTTCTTCTAATTTGTTTGCCCTTTCCTCTAGTTGTTTATAGCATTCTTCCCATTTTTTTTGTCTTTTCCTCTACACAAGCCTCTACCTTCTTCATGATGTTATTCATAAGGCTGTTTTCTTCTGCTTCTTTCAATTTTTGATGTTCAGGTCTAGATGTTGGAGGTGGGCTAGGTCCTGGTGATGCTGCATTGTTCTTCATTTTGTTGTATGTACTTCTGCCTCGATGTCTGACCATCTCCTTATGGTTCGTTCTTGGTCTTATCAGTGCACTTGTTTCAGACAGAGCTGACAGATTCAGGAAGTCTCTCTCTCTTGTCCAGATGGGAGCTTTCTTGTCCAAATGGGAACTCTGGGGCAGGATGGGAGCTCTTGTCCAGAAGGGAAGTCCGGGGCAGGATGGGAGCTCTCTCTGGTCCAGAAGGGATGTCAGGGGCAGAATGGGAACTGGGGGCTGGTCTCTAAGTATCAGGAAGCGGCTGGGGTCTCAGGTGGATGGCTGTGGGGGCAGGGTGTGGAGATTACAGGGTCTGCCAGGGGGGCCTTGGAGAAGTGGAGCCTTCCTGGTGGGGCTAGAAGGGGACTTGCCCAGAGGCCAGAACCTGGGGGCAAGTTGGGCAAGTCTTCTCCAGAGTGGCTGGTGCCCAGGGATGGGGTCCGCATGAGCCAGGACACTCACGTCTGGTCCAGAAGGGAAGTCCGGGGCAGGATCCAATGTTTTAATTATATCAATGACTTAAGCATGTCATGGTTTCGCAGCTTGTCCATGCTCTCGGATCAGCTCACTGCAGCAGGACTCACAGCACACCACACAAAACTGCAGGAACCAGCTCTGCTTCAAAATCCTTGACCCATTTTTTTTCAGTCAATTGTGAGCTATTTAGTTTCTATGAGTTTGTAAACTTTCTGTTGTTGATATCTAGTTTTAATCTGTGGTAGTCTGATAGGATGCAGGGAGTTATTTAAATTTTCTTGTATCCATCGAGACTTGCTTTGTGTCTGAGTATATGGTCAATTTTGGGGGAAGTTTAATGAGGTGTTGAGAAGATGGTATATTCTTTTGTGTTTGGGTAAAATGTTCTGTAAATATATGTTAGGTCCATTTGGTTTATAAGGTCTGTTAGATCTAGTATTTCTGATTAGTTTTTGTCCAGATGACCTGTCTGTTAGTGAGATTGGGGCACTGAAGTCTCTCACTGTCTTAGGGTTTTTATTGCTGTGAAGAAACCCATGATTATGGCAACTCTTATGAATGAAAACACTTGGGTGATTTGCTTACAGTTTCAGAGGTTTAGTCCATTATCATCATGGCAGGAAGCATGATAGCATGCAGGCAGACATGGTACTGGAGAAGTAGCTGAGAGTCCCACATCTTGCAGGCAAAAGGAAGTTAACTGAGACATTGGGCAGTATCCTAGGCACAGGAAACCTCAAAGCCCACCCCTACAGTGGCACACTTTTTCCAACAAGGCCATACCCACTCCAACAAAGCCACACCTCCTAGTAGTGGCACTCACTATGAGATTATGGGGACCAATTACATTCAAACTACCAAACCCACTATCAGTGTGTGAAGGTCAATATGTGATTTAAGCTATACTAGTGCTCCTTTTACAAAAGTGTGTTTGGGCATAGACGTTTCAAGAATTGAAATCTTGGTGGATTTTACCTTTGATGAGTATGTAGTATCTTTTTCCCATCTCTTTTGATTGATTTTGGTTTGAAGTTCATTTTATCAGATATAAAAATGCCTATATTAGCTTGCTTCTTGGGTCCATTTGCTTGAAATAACTTTTTCATCCTTTAGGCCTGAAGTGATGTCTATCCTTGATGTTAAGGTGTGTTTCTTGGATGCAGCAGAAGAATGGATCCTGTCTTAGCATCCATTTTGTTAGAGTCTTTTAATAGGACTATAGATGTTGAGAGTTATCAATGACCAGATTAGTGACTCCTGTTATTTTGTTTTGTTTTTATGTGTGTGCTTCCCTCTTTTTATTTTGCTGTTCTGCAATTACTTATTTCCTGTATTTTCTTGGGTGTAATTAACCTATTTAGGTTGGATTTTTCCTTCTAGCACTTTCTGTAGGGCTGGATTTGTAGATAAATATTGCTTAAATTTGGCTTTATCATGGACTATCTTATTTTCTCCATCTATGGTGATGGAAAGTTTTCTGGTTATAGTCGTCTGAGCTGGCATCTGTAGTTTCTTAGAATCTGCAGGACATCTGCCCGGCTGGGCCCATCTGGCTTTTAAAGTCTCCATTGAGAAGTCAAGTATAATTCTAATAGGTCTGCCTTTATAAGTTACTTAGTCTTTTTCTTTTGCAGCTTTAAATATTCTTTCTTTGTCCTGTACATGTGCTGAGGCGACTTTCTTTTCTGGTCTATTTGGTGTTCTGTATGCTTTGTATATCTTTATAGGCATCTCCTACTTTAAGTTAGGAATATTTTCTTATGTGATTTTGTTGAGAATATTTTCTGGGTCTTTGAGTTGTGTTTCTTCTCCTTCCTTTATTCCTACTATTCTTACATTTGGTCATTTCATAAAGTCCTAGATTTCTTGAATGTTTTGCTTCAGGAAGTTTTTTTTTTTCTTTTAAGATTTAGCATTTTCTTTGACCAATGTATCCATTTCTTCTATCATGTCTTCAATGCTTGAGATTCTCTCTTCCATATCTTGTATTCTGTTGGTGAAGTCTGCCTCTGTGGTTCCTGTTCGAGTTTCTAAATTTTTCATTTCCAGACTTCCCCAGTTTTAGGTTTTCCTTATTGATTCTATTTCCACTTTCAGGTCTTGAATAGTTTTATTCATCTCCTTCAACTGTTTGTTTTCATAGACTTCATTAAGAGGTTTATTCATTTCCTCTCTGAGGATCTCTATCATAGTCATAAAGGTTGTTTAAAGGTCTTTTTCTTTTTTTGGGGGGGGTTGTTTGTTTGTTTTGTTTTTTTCCGAGACAGGGTTTCTCTGTGTAGCTTTGAGCCTTTCCTGGAACTCACTTGGTAGCCCAGGCTGGCCTCAAACTCACAGAGATCCGCCTGCCTCTGAGTGCTGGGATTAAAGGCGTGTGCCACCACCGCCCGGCCATTAAAGGTCTTTTTCTTGTGCTTCAGCTATGTTGGAATACTCAGGGCTTGCTGTGGTAGGGTTGACTGTCCTGGCTGTTATTGATTGTGTTTTTACACTGGCAAATAAGCACCTGGGATTGGGAAGACTATAATTCAAGGTGTTGATATCTGTACTTTTCTTTGTTGGGTGGGAGCTTTGTTCCTCGGTTTTTGTTTCCTTTCTGGTTCTTAGGACAGTGTGGTGACTGTGCATTGCCTGGTATGAAATTTTTCTGGGATCCTAATAGGTATGTCCACTGGAGGTTCTAGGTAAACTGAGTTTCTGAGTATTGGAAGATGATCCTTAGGAATGGGGATGGACTGGGTGGGTGGTTGGAGGGGTCCACAGGAAGGCAGAGAGCAGGGTATTCCACTAGGTTCTGTTTGGTCACCTTGGAATGGGGACAGAGTGAGGAGAGGCCACAGCAGAAGTTCTGCTACAGGGCTGAGGATGAGACTGGGGACTGAACATGGAGGTGTGGAGGGAGTGCTAAAGATTGGCTGTTAGCCAACTTACTTCCCTGGTCATAGTAGCCTGTAGGTTCCCAGATAAGGCCTTTTGAGGTTGGGAGCTGAGACAAAGTAATGGGTGGTGGGAAAGGAAGTTTGGAGGGGAAGATCTTGTGTGAGCCACTGGAGATGGGGACAATAGGGAAGAGAGGCTGCAAGAGGTATTCTGCTGCAGAGCTTGGGATGAGAATGGGAGATTGTATTTGGAGGGGCAGAGGGAAAGGTGAAGATCGGCAGTTAGCCTGCCTCAGACCCTGGCCAGAGTTCTTATTTCTATTTGTTATGGTGTCTGTTAAAAATTTTTGCCCATTTAAAATGTGCATTGTCTTGTTTGTTTTGTAAATTATTCATTATATCCTTACATATAATGAATATCTAACACTCAAGTATAAATATATATATTTGTGCATATACACACGCATACATATCTTGAATATTTTTCAAAATGGTTCACCTGACCATTTTCTCAGTGGCATCTAAATCATGGGGTATCATTTCCTATAATACATTTAAAATTTCCTCCACTATTTTGGCTTCTCAAATTCTAGATCTATTTATTTACCTGATTTTTTTCCCCAAATTTTTTTCACTGAGGGTTTGGTCCTTTTCTCACAGCCCATACCACCCTTTGCCTCTTTCTGCATTTGGTTGATGTTTCTTCAAGTTCATGGTCTTATTTTTCTCTCAGATATGCTCTTTAGACAATAGTGAACTCTTTCCTCAAATTTTATGCCTTCAGCTTAAATTCTTCTGCTTGTTTCTCTCCTCTCCATTTCTGTCCTGGTGACATTCACACCTCCTTTTAAGTCCTTGAGTACATCTGACATCCCTGTCTGTAACTGCATCATCAATTGTCATTTCCAGTCTGTCTCTGTCTTGACTGACTTCTCCAGGTCTCAGGTTACATTTTCTTGTTTAGTCGTTTCTTGTAGTTTGATGAGTGCTAGACCCCTTGAGAGTGGCAATTTATTAAGATGAGGTTATGTTGTATTCTACGTTCCTCCATGTTGTGTGGAACAATGGCTTCAGGCTCTGCCTTGTCCTAGTTTACTTCATTGTCAAGCAGTGGTTGATCCCATTTTCAGTGCATAAGCCAGGATGACACTTCAGTATCACATTTGAACATGTAGAAACCATTACCTTTCCAGAACCAACTACAAGGCAGGCTGGTAAACTATTCATGCAAAGTAAAAAGTACCATCTATGAGCTGACTGGTATAGGTTGGGAACACGT
Source organism: Peromyscus maniculatus bairdii (assembly GCF_049852395.1). NCBI lineage: Eukaryota > Metazoa > Chordata > Mammalia > Rodentia > Cricetidae > Peromyscus > Peromyscus maniculatus. Next base: position 38,591,576 of record NC_134873.1, on the reverse strand, counting down.
GGATGAAACAAAGGCAGAACAGAAAAAGCAGGTCTCTGACCTTAAGAATGCATCAGACCAATAAAGAATTTAACACCCTTATCTGGACATCATAAAAGCTGAGGCATCTAACAGCACCATGATGAAGCAGAATCCTTCTACTCATCATCTGACCATTTGGTGAACACACAACAGGAAGGACAGGCAAAAGTCTCCTAACTGTCTGCAGGGTTTCAGCTTAGCATATTCACTTATATGGGAATTCCAATCAAGCTTTGTCATCAGTTTCCAACTTAAATTGATGTTCTCCCAGATCTGCACCTTGGAAACATGCCTTGGACTAACCTCTGCCTTGAACCTGCTAAGCTCTGTGTACCTTTAGCAGCTCTTCAAATATATCGGTTAATGTGCTAGTTAGTTTTAACTTTCAACTTGACACAACCTAGAATCGCTTGGAAAGACATTTTTAAAAGAGGAATTATCTAGATCAGGTTGGCCTGTGGACACGTCTGTGGGGAACTGTCTTGACTTAGTCATCATGGGGGCACCATTCCCCAGACAGAGGCTCCTGAACTGTAAGAGAAGCGAAAATTACTGAAAAACAAGTAAGCAAGGTTTCATACATTTGTTTTACTCTACTCTTGACTATAGATATGATATAACCAGCTGCTTCAAGATGCTGCCACTGTGACTTCTCTCCTACAATGAATTGTAATTTGGAATTGTAAACTGAAATGAAACTTTTTCTCCCCTAAGATGCTTTTTATCAGGGTGGGTTGGTTTAGGATAAATCTTGTTCCAAGGCTTCAGCAAGTTGTAATTCAGCTGAATTACAAAAATATAAGGAATTCTGTGAAACTTTCTGTAAGATCACATTACCTGATCAGTTACAGGCAGTAAATTTCAGTCAGAAACAACACATGTAAACAGAAAGTTTGGATATAGATCTTAGTTCCTGTACTCAGCTTCAAATCTTGAGCCTCTCACTTTCCCTCTATTTTACTATAATGACAACAGAGCATGGATGTGGGTATCCTATTCAATGGTTCTGCTGAATGACCACAATATCTCCTCAACTTCACATCACAATCAGGATCTGAATACTCATAAAAGCCTTAAACCACTGAATTCCAAAGCCAAGCAAACTATAAGGTTTTCTTTTCTGAAAAGTGACTATGAAATCTCAAGCCAAGAAAGTCCTTTTTCTTCAGAAGCAACTAAAATATTTGAATATTTCTAAATTTTAAAATAATGTCATATTATTAATATATTAGGAAGAATTTATAAAAGTTGGGAAGAAAAAATTTGCTTTGTAAACTTCATAGCTTCAGTGAACTTAAGATCTGGAAATCATTTTACATGTTGACAATTTGTTAATAACTCAGGCTAGAGGTCAAAGAGTGTCATTCACATCTTATTCTGAATAAATTTTCACTGGAGTAAGAAAGCTGATCACTACTTCTAAACTAGAACCAAGGTCAGGAACAAAAGCCCAGAGAGCAAAGGACCCCTCCCTCTTTTTCTATTAGAATATTAGATCATAAATTAATGCCATCAACAACCAACTCTCAACAGACATTAAAGCTCTCAAACAAATAAAAACAAACATCAACAGAAATATAAAAATGGTACATATAGGAAAAGTACATCTAGAAATGGCTTTCTAAATTTTCATTCTGTATTAAAATCCATGTCTTAAATTTTTAATTTACAAGGTTAATTTGCTAAGTTGATAAAAATCCCATTAGAAGTAAAAGAAATAAGAACACAACTAGGTTTATATTGTATTTATAACAGTTGATAAAAACGTAGAAAAAAAAGAGTTAAGTCTCTTAAGAGGCTCTGAAATGCTGCCTTTCTTAAGAAGCAAAACTTTAAACACTGACATTAACATCTTCCACCTTTGTTTCCAGATCAGTGTAATCTTTCTGGGACTTGAGTTTTAATTACTTACTTTGTCTTAAGGAGACCAAGTTTGTCGAATTAGTAAGTCAGAATCTATGTTCCTGGTCAGACAATTAACCTCCTTAAACAAATTTTACAATCAAATTATCCATGTGAACTCCACTGCTCCCTCCCCTGCACCTGTCTGTGGAGAGGGACAAAGAGCTGAGAGCAAAGGGCAGAAAAATCCTTGCCTTGTACCTGCTTCTCAGAGAATTTCAGGGAGATACTGGCTTAAGACAGGATACATGCTTGTCTGTCATTTTAAAAAAAAGGAAAAAAATAATTCAATATACTTAGACTTTAAACGGTAAAGAATCCTGTCATTTTACAACACCATTTGCAAATGAGTGAATAGACAAGGACCTGTGACTCTTAGTAGTGAGAATGTACAAATTTTACCTTTGACTACTATCAACTTTGTATTTTGGAACACTAAATATTTATTTTTTAATAGGGAGGAAACTCCTGAGAATAAAAATAAAGAATAAATGTACCAGAGTTTAAAAATTTAAAAAAAAACAAACAAAAAAACACAACTTTTTGTAAAGTTAAAAAAGTAGTAGAGTAGTATTGGCTCATTTCACAGAAACTGAACATAGTGAGCCAATAGCCAATTCTCCTTAATGAAGATACCATAAACTAGATGGAAGTTATTACTTATTCTTTTTAAGCTCCAACATAGCAATTTGCAAACAACCAGATGCTGCTATGGTATTTCAATAACAGGCCACAGAGTAGAATAAAACAGCACCTTAAACCCAGCCCTATTATTCTCTAAACTTTGTGTGCAGGTTTACTAACTCATTATTAACCCAAACATTTCCTCATATCTCAAGGAAGTACCTTGGCCAAGCAGGAATACAGAACCTGTTCACTTGGTAAACACAGAACAGGGCAATGCTTCTGCCCCAGGGCAGGGCATTCCTGTGGGTGAGGTAGTTTCTCACGTCTTTGTTACCCAGGAGAAGGGTAACATTTATTGAAATGAAGTAAAAATGGCACTTTTTGACAGTAGAGAAAACTGCTTCCTATTGTTACCTGTCCATTCAGAGCTCTAAAAAGGAACATACAAGCACTATGTCTAGAGGCGCAGCACTCAGCGCACTCTCCGCCCCCACTCCTCTAAGTATGGTGTTGCAGAATCAGTGGCCCTATGTGCAAGACCTTACACCTCTTCTTCTGGAAGCCCCAAACCCATGTGAGGTCCTCCTCTAGGGGAATATCCCTTCCCCCAGAGACCCTATTCCTACAAAAGCCCTACACAATTCTCAGCTCTGGATCAAAGATGCAGCTCTCCCCATCTGTGTCAAACACACAGGATGCCATTTCTCAAAGCGATTTGAAACTAGAAGATGGTAAAGTATCAGATATTAGAAAAATAACAAAATGAAAATCAGTTTTCAAAACTGGAAATGCAGGAGGAGTTTTTCTGCAATGAACTGAAACGACTGTGGTTAACAGTCAACCACAATCTTCATGACCAAGAGTGTAGAAACTAATCTTGAGTTCTGAGAGTCTGCAAATGGATCCATGGAGTATGAACTTGGTGGATGCGCACAGACAAACCCAGGGACTCGACTGATTCTCTTTCACAATGCCCTTTTCAAGAGGAAGAGTAGACACAGTACCGACTTGCCCCAGCCGCTCAGACCCGTACTCACTGATGCCCGCCGCTCCGCTCGGTGCCGGAGTTCCTCACACCAGCCCAGGAAGAGGAAGGCGTTCTCCTTGGCCAGCCTCTCCGACAGGACCCGCCCAACGGGCGCGCACCTGATCCAGGTGAGGGAATAGGTGTACGCCCTGCTTTCGCCAATGCAATCACCAGTCCTAGAACCTTGCTCAGAACATAGCTCAATTGCGTCCACCCGCCTCATTCCTCTGGAACCTTCTAAACCACCCCTCTTTTTAATCGGGAAAACCCACTGATTGTGCAGTAACGCGCGGCCTAGGGTCGGTGGTCCAACGGGGTACCCTGCCCACGAGGGCGGTGCCTCAGAGCAGAGGAGCGCCGCCCAGGAAGGGTCCGTGAGCCAGTGTCCCAGAGCTCATTGGCCGCCCCGGCACGTCCTAATCCGCCCTGCACAGCACCGTGCCACCGTGACCTTATCTACGCGTTCACTCCGCCCTCTGTCCCTAGGCGTGTGACCACGGCCCAGCCCAGAGGAGACTCCAGACGCTGTTGCCAGGCCCCGCCCTCCCCTCAGCCCCGCCCCACAGCACAGCACAACCCTCCAGGCCACTTCTGGCCCCTCCTCTGGCGGCGTGCAAACGTGGGGCGCGGACTGCGCAGGTTTGCAAGCAGAACACTTGCAGTACGCATGCGCCGAGTCCTTACGCGTTCTCTGGGCGCCAGCGTCCGTACCGAAAGATGGCAGAGGTTGGGTCCAAGTCAGTGTTGTTCGTGTGTCTCGGTAAGAGCGCGCCGACTTAACAGTTTTTCTCTTTGGGACCCTGAAGTGCTGCTTGTGTTAAGCTTCTTAACAAGAACACTGGGCGGAGGGAAGCAGAGACAGGAGGCCTTGGCTGGGCCTGCGCCGATGCACACACTCATTTATTTGCCTGGCTTTTTCATACCCATCCCCCATCTTCCGGTGCTCCTCTGAATTTAAGATCGCTACAGTTTTGCCCGAGATTATGCCTCTGCTCTCCTTCCTGCCCTTTCCAAGCCCATGCCACCCTCCCAACTGCCCTTCCTCCATAAATCTTTGTCCTATCCTGTCTCTCCCAAGCGGGTGGCCCTTCTCACTTGCTCCTCCTCCCCCAAGTCTGTCTTCCATCACCTGCTGTGTAAGTTACTTTCCTTATCTCTGTGATGAGATATCTCACCAAAACAATCTAAGAACAGATTTGTTTTGCCTCTGTTTTAGAGGTTTCGAGCCTTTCTTGAATGATTGTTAACTCTGGTCTTCAGGCGGGCAAAGCATGAGTCAGACTACTCCATGTGGACTGGAAGCACAGAAAGGGAGACATGAAGGCAAGACCAGCTTTAACCCCAGGAACGTGCACCCAGTGGTGTACTTTCTTGTTCAAGGCCCCACATTACTTTCCATCACTCTCCAGTAATTTTATCATACTGTGAATCTAATGGATTAGACCATTGACTAGGTCAGAGCCCTTATGATCAAATCCCCTCTGGATATGCCATCACCAACATACTGAGAGTTGTGTTTTTCTAATCAGTCAAGGTAACAAGATCAGTCATCATCCCTGCCTTTCCCTCATGCCCTTGTCCTTCACCTGACTTGTCTTTCTTCCTCCAAACCCTCCCACCTCTCACCTGCCAACTGGTCCAGGTGGCTTCATGTCTCTAGTGTGACTCCCTAAGCTAGCCCCTTCTACTTTAATGGCTGAAGTTCTTGGTTCCCCTGCATTGTGCCAAGATGAACCAAGGCCGTGGAAAGAACATTCTGACTGTGTCCTAAGCAGGCTTGCTTGGTGTCATCTTTGGGTCACAGTTGCTGTGGTTCTCAGCAGTGGTCTGTCTCTTCTTTAGGTCTCTCAGAAACCTTGGTTTCCAGTCCCTGGAGCAATCACTCAATTTTTTAAAAAATGAATAATCTTTCAAATATCTTCCAACTCAGAATTTTTATTCTCAGAATTTCAACAATGATTTTCCTTTATATAATTTATGATTAATTTTTTTTCAGAGTTCTTACCTCATTGCCTCCACCCTGAGGGGAAAGGCCTAAATTGCCAACAGTCCAGTTTTTGAGATCTTTTGCCTTCCGCATTTCCTACAGAGTAGCACTCCTTGTCTTTAGGACAGAAGTAGGCCAAGACTTTTCCTGTCCACCTCTCTATCTTTCCACTCACCCGTGGAGACTACCTTTAAGAAACTGTTGCTGGCCTGCTCTGAAGGTGGTCCCTGTGCCTTGATGGTGTGGTTTTGCTTAGGAAGCCTTATGTGTTATGAAGTCATGATCAAAGACTCCTGTCTTTTCTTTCCTAGACCATTAGTCACTTCCTTTTACCTTCTATAGAGATATTTTATTCTACAAATTTAATTTTTATTTAACAGCCTGTTGAGTTCCTAGTAAGAGTTACCTTCCTTGTGGGTAATAGCTTATTTTTCCACCTTCAGTACAATATAGTATATTATATTTGCAAGGTGTCTGTACTAGATAATTTCTCAAGAGAAAAGTACAAGTTTGGCCTTATTCATGTTGATAGTGGACATTATGGTCTTTATTGAAGGCCATGGAAGCAATATATTCATTAAACATTGGTTTCTTTCAGTACCTATTAGTATCCCATTGCTCTATTTCTGCTTATTATAGTTAACTATCTTGGCATATTGCACGAGTATGACATTTAAAGAGAAGTATTTGATTGCATATATTTGTCTTCAATATAATTCAGTATTTTGTTTTTAACCACTGGAGATGCATATAGTGGTGAACACCGCAGATGAAGCCTCAGCCTTTCGGAAGCCGGTGTTCTGTCATTATCAGTCAAGTAATGCTAGTGGCCTCATTCAGTTGGTGTGAAGTGTTCAATAAAAGCAGAAACAGAGTGGGAATAGAACTTACCTGAAAGTGACCAGTAAGCAGAGACCTGAAGGTGGGCAGGGGGCATGTCTGTCCTAGCCCAGAAGACAGAGCATGTCGTTTTCAGGTGAGAGTTGTAACTAAGGCAGTCATGATACCTGAGTTTGGAGACCAGGCAGCCTTTCTCAGCCAAGCTTTCTTTGCCCATGGGTATCAAACATATATCATTAGGTCCTTATGTACAGTGTATACTTTAGGTCAGGCATCTACATACTCTGTAAAGAGTTGGAGTGAATCCTTAAACTTTGTGTGGCGAACAATAGTGTAATCATAGATGGCTCATAAGCAATCAAGCTTAGTTATGTTCAGTAGAACTTGTTCATAGATACCAGCATTGGGACTTAAGACAATTTTCACATATCACAAGATTTTCTGCATTTGCATTTTTTAATGATTTAAAACTAAAAATTTTGTTAACCCTCTGGACTATATGTGAGTATGGTAGGCCATGAGTTGTCATTTCTGGGCTCCTATTTGGAGTGCAGATCATGGGAGGCTGTGCGGGGACTTGGGTTTACTCTGAGTCAGATAAGCCATGGGAGGTTCAGAGCAGAAGTGGGGAGGGGTATAGTTTGTTCCATCTGCAGTATGGAGATTAGGCTGCAAGAGGCCCTGGGAGAAGCAAGGATATCCTTCTTAGTCAGATGTGTGCTAGTCAGGTGGTATGTTGCTAGTCCAGGAAAATTTGAGGGTAGTGCAGATGCATTATACCCAGAGCCCATTTGGAGTACAGTAAAAGCTGTTGTGTTTGAAATGTAAAAGTTTTATTCCTTCAGAACATTTCGTCGGGCTCTTTTAAGATGAAGTGTACATGTACAGAACCATCAGGAGTTTGTCAGTCATAGGGCTATTGGTTAAGAAGGGCATCTTGTTTTATTAAGATTATGAGAGGAGCTTTTTGCTCTCTTAAGCTGGTCAAGACTAGACAAAGGCAGGTGTGATCTCAGCTCCAGCCATTGTGGTTGGTAAGAAACCAATGTCATGTTTAAGTTCCAGAACTTGTAAAAGGTAAAATCTGAGGCTGAGGCCCCATGTTTTTCTTATGGCTAGTGTACTGACTTCTAATGTATATATGTATGTTTTTATTTGTTTATTTTTGATGGGGTCAGAGATCTAACCTAGGATCTTGTATATACTAGGCAACATCTCAACTGTGTATCTTTTAATAATATTAATTTTAATAACAAATTGGGAAGCTAGAGGCTAGTTACTAGCACTGGTTATAGCTAGTTATTAGCTAGTTATTGATCTTGTAGGTTGTGTGACTTGTAGTTTCTGTAAAAATAGTCTCTTTTAATCTACACTTACCTATCTTTAAATACAGCTATTTGGGCTGAAAGTATGAGTGAATATGCTAAAATGATGAAATGGCCCAGATTTTTGTATTGTAGAAAAACAAAACTGTTATTTCACAGTTAGTGATATACATATTTTTATACAGAGGTGGAGACATTTTGCATTTTATCTTTATATGCTGAGATATTACATATCAATTATTTCTAAAGTTCCAAAATAACGACAGTTGTCCTAATTTGCCCATCATTATTGGCTATAAAAAGTATTACCTGGATAGGTGGTGATGTGCATAAAGTCTTTTGGTGGTGAAACTTTATGAGGAAAATCAGTGTTAGGGAGATCTTAGTTGGAGGGACCTAGGTTTTATTCACAAAACCCAAGTTTAAATAAAAGAAAAAAACTGTACATGGTAATATACTTGTATAATCCCAGTACTGGGTAGGTAGAGTCTTTTGAGTCCCTAAGCCTCTTGGCCAGCAAGCCTGTCCTACTAAGGTTGCTCTAAACCAGTAAGAAACCTTGTCTCATGGAGGAGGAGTAGATGGGGAGGGGGGGTAGATGGGAAGTGTGGGGAGGGAAAGGGAGGAGAGGAGAGAGGGGAAACTGTAAAATAAATGAAAAAATGTTAATTAAATTTAAAAAAAAAACCTGTCTTAGAAAACAAAGTGGACAACTTCTGAGGAACACCACCTGACATTACCCCCATCCTCTGTATGTACCTGCACACCTGCCTGTGCACCCACACATATACAGAGAAAAATCAAACAAAAATTAAAATGTAAAAAAAAAAAATCACAACCAGGACTAGCATTATAGAGGACATTCGAAATAAATTTCTGTCTTAGCTTTAATGGTTTAATGGTTAATCAGTAAGACTTTTTATTGCTATTAAAAGCAAAAAAACATAGTATATAAGAAGCCAAATAATTAGTCTTGTAGCTATGGAAGGATGTACAATCATGGCAGGAACTGGTCCAGGGACCAGAGCATCTGTTTCATCACATGTCAAAATGTCTGATTGTATATAAGAAGCCAGGAGATTTTGACCTCTACAGTTTCTTTCTTGCCTGCTTAATTTTGTTCATAATGTTGGGTTTATGTCATACACCCAAATATGTTATTTTGTTTTGCTGTGTACCTGGAACAAAGTCTCTTACATCCTGCTTTCCTGCCTCTTGCCCCCTGTAGCAAAACAGACTTCCTCTAAGATAGGACGTATACTCTGTAATTCCTCTAATTTCCTTTAAGAAACCTTAAACCCAGAAATATTATTTCCCATTCTCCCTTAAAGACCTGCATTCTAGAGTTGATCCCACACTAGGAGGAAAGAGTGGGACATGGACAAACATCACTAGGCGCCCACCGGTCTCCCTGCATGTGTTTCATCAGGAAGAGGTGCTTTGTCCAATCACAACTATCCATTCTTGTCAGACTTAGTCATAAAATTATATATGCTAACTCTTTAACAAAAAGGAAGTGGGATAGTTCTTTCAAACTCTTTGGCTCTTCAATCAGAAGCTTTCTGTGTCAAATAAGACTAAATAGATCTGCATGTTTTTCTCTTATAAACCTGCCTTCTTAGAGTTGTCTGGGCTGATTAAAGGGTGGATGAGGAAAGGAGTCATATTTATATACTTAGTTTCCCATTGCCTTTTTCATGTAACCTCACAGAGTATCTTTGTCTTCCATTCTGAGCTCTTCTGAACTTTCCCACCTTGCAGGAAGATATTGTATCTTAAACAGCTTTCTGTCTGCAGGCCTACCATACTACTTGGCTCAAAAGAAGTAGGCATACAAAGTGTGTTTGGGAAGCTACATTGCCAGAACCTTCAAATTGTTCTCACTAGCCCCACCAAGTACAGACTTGGCATGAGATTAGGGCTCCATGTCCCAGATCCCTCAATTCATGCTCCCTGATGGCAGTCCCTGCCTTCTTTGTCTGGACTAGTACAGATGCATCCCTGCATCCTGCAGTTCCTACCTTCAGGTCCTTCCACAATGCCATTTAGACTTTTTATCCTGTGGACATCAGTTCAGTCTTAGGTTCCCTGGCATCTTATTTAGCTTTGTGGAGTCTTTGTTTCTCTAGTCTTGTACTATTGCAGCACTTATTTATCAACATTTATTATTATTTTTTATTATTATGTTGTATCTTTTCAGTATATGAGCATGCCTCATTGTTGATCTGCTTGCAGAGATAAGGTGTCTTTTGTCATTCTTGGTATAGTAAGGAATTTGGTTCTTGTTCAGATTGGCTCATCTTTGATTTCCTTGTACTTTCTTGGAATGATAGAGCATCTGTTAACACCTGGAAGCCCCATAGTTGTATGTTGTTGGGGGACTCGGGTAGGTCCTGATTCATCATCCCCTCTCATTTAACTAGTAACTCTGAATATCAGTACTGTGGTTAGCTTCCCGGCTTGGCAGTAGTACTCTTAGCAAAACTCTTAAGGCAACTACCTTAGCAAATATACTTCTTATTACTTCTTATATTCATTCCATCTTATTTCTTATTTAAACTTATATTTCCAACTAGCATCTTACAAGCTTATTACTACATGTCTTAAGACTACCTTAGATACTTCTTGCAAGCTTATATTCTTAAAGGAACTCTATAGATCTATTTTACAAACTTATATAGGGCTACCATTAGCATATATCTAATTTAGCAAACACCCAAAGATTTCTTAACACAGAGATCTAACAAGAGAATAATTTCTACAAACTCACATATCTTATTTTCATCTTTTTCTACTTCTTACTCTTAATTATTATCACTATCTCTATTAGAAAGACTCTCTTAACTAGACAGAAAGTACGTATATCATTTCTAAAGTTTGGAGTTTATAGTCAGCTTTGCTATACAATACTGGGATTTAGTGAGTGTTGTTATAGAGTTGTGATACTTGTTGCTAGGGGACTGTAACATTCTCGGGACGAAGCCACACCCCAAAGTTGCCAAGTTCTCTCAGCCTCTCCGAACTGGCAGAGATGCACTGTCAGCAGTAAACAGTTTTTAACTAGAGGCTATCCCTTCACCCAAATTCATAATAGCTCCCCTGAGTACTTCAATTCAGACAAACGTTTCTATTACAGTAGTACTCTTGGTTTGCTCTACTGAAAAACTTCCCTTTACCCTGAGGGTGAAATTACTGTATTTAGCTGCTGTAAAGCTCTTCGCCAAATACTGCATAGCTATTAGGTGATATAAAGTATTTTTCTAAAGGAGCTAGTAAAGCCAAAAGCGGCACAGCTCTGAACTCTATTTCCTCATTGTTTGCATTAACCAGTGACGAAACCTCAGAAATACTAATCGAGTCACTTTCATTCTGGTTCCTTTAGAGGAACGTCATTGGAGCTGACCCTTCCTCAGTTCCACGCTCCTTACTAGACGCTCCAGTAACCACTGAGCTTCATTCTCCTCTTGTGAAAAAACACAAACATGTCCTCAACCCCATATTAAAACAGGATCGGGACCCTTCCATAATCCCGAGCAGGGATCTTTCCATTTCACTTGAGCAAAAGTCACTTGGGTGCCACTGTGCCAAAATCTATCTGTGGCAGACTATTCATAGACATCCATATTCAAAAAGTTCAGAACAAAAAGAGCATGATTAAATGCATTATGTGGAGATTGAGGGTAATTTTCTTCCTTTTATTTTTTGAAGTTGTATTTTAAGACAGCTATGAGCCCTTTCTACAATACCTTGTCCCTGAGGATTATGAGGAATACCTGTTTTATGTATGATTTCCCATTGGGTACAAAATTGTTGAAATGCCTTACTACTATATCCAGAAGCATTATCAGTTTTAATATTTTTTGGTATGCCCATATACAAAAAACACTTCAAGCAGTGCATAATTACATATTTTGTAGCTTCCCCAGGTTGTGCACTAGCCATTAAAAATCCTGAATAAGTGTCAATGGTCACATGTACATATCTTAATTTGCCAAATTCTGCAATATGCGTAACATCCATTTGCCATAGATGATTAGGAAGAAGACCTCGAGGGTTTACCCCTAAGTGAGGGATAGGAAAATATTTTGGATATACCCCACATCATTTAACTATTTGACAAGCTGCTTCTTTTGGTAAGATTGAATTGCTTTCTTAAACTTTTGCTATTTTGATGAAGAGCATGTGACTGTTGAGCCATTTCCACTTGGGATAATGCTCAGCCATTGCATTACTCTCAGCTAAAGGACCGGGAAGATTGGAGTGAGCCCTAATATGGCCCAAAAAGCATGGCAGCTTTCTTTTTGTGAATAGCGACTTGAATTTGTTGAAACATTTTGACTTGATTGTTGTTAGTTCCAATATTTTCACCAAAACTGTTACTATTCAAAGGTGTCAAGAACATAGATGTTCTTTCATGAAACGTATCCTTCATTAGCTTACTTTGAGAAAAAGCTTTTTCAAGATTTGGTATTTTCATTTCATTAGCTTTAACTCCTGATGTTATTAGCAGCTGTGATATTTAGCATTGATTTCTTATAAGGAACTTTCAGGTAAAGCAACTCTTTTGTAAGACAGCTAGATTCTCTGAAGTTTGTTCCAGTCTATAAAGCAGTCATTTCTTTTTTGAATGCCTGTTTCCTTGTCTCCTTATTAGATTTGCAAAGGAATTACTCATTGCAGGCTGTTCGTTCAAGGCAAAGAACTTTTTTAATTTCAACATAAGTTTTTTCATATCTAAGACAACATTCAGTGTATAAACTGCTTTCCCTTGTTTTAAGGATTTTAAAGTGGCTTGTTTGCTCTTATAGGTAGCTTTTTGTCATCCCAACTACTGTAAAAATTGCACATCTCTTAGGGTAAATAAGGCATTTTACCAAACCACGAAGCACCTAGTTCCGTATCCTTTAAATTTTTCATTGGAACTGATACTTAAACTCTTAGACGATTTTCCTCCTTATTCTTTTAAAAGCTGTATTTTAAGTTTACCATGAACGTATTTTTGAGCTGACAAAAGTGTTTCGGGGCAATGGCACCATCTTTAGCGGAAAAACTACCTTTCCCAGAATGCATTTCCCTTATATCAGTCCCTTATTGCAAGCTAGCTTTTGGACTTCATTTCCCATAGTTCTTTTCGGGTCTGAGAGTCAACTGATTCTTTTTTACCAGACTTGCTTACAGATTCTTGCCTGGGAGGTTTGAACAAAGTTTTTTGCTTTTGCAACGGGAGATTTGAACAAGCATTTTACATTTTCAGCTATGGCACATTGGGAGATTTCTATTCTCTCCTCAGCTAGCTTCAACAGATGTCTCTCCTTCATTTGACACTGGCCCCCAAATCAGAACTGCACCTGCCTTGTTAGCGCGCATTGAGGTGGGCAATTTGTGATAGCAACTTTCCTGGGGGCTTGTGTTTGCCTTAGCCAGTCAGTGAAAAACAAATATTTACAAAAGAGCTTTTCCATAGCTCCTTCAGAGATTTTCTCCTACTGATTTTATTCTCATTTTGCTTGTTCCTTTCCCCCCAGATGCAGAGCTTCAGATCTCTCAGGCTGTTCTGTTCCTCTGCTAGCTGCCTTCGGAGGTAGGGGCTTTTTCCCCCAATCTGCCTCAAACTCTTAGCAGCTTTCACAGGTCACGAATTTTCTGGGGAGGAATCTGTCCCCTGTTTCTTCAGAGTCTTTCTCCCTGACAGTTCCCAATTTGGTCTCAGTTTATTCCCTTTACCCCAGAAACAGTTTCTGACACTACAGTGGCGGCTTTCCCTGCTACTGAAGGTAGGGGCTTTTTGTCCATTTGTTTTTGGGGTCTGTGTGGTTTGCGTACAGACTGAAAATCTAACGAGGAAGGTTTCCCCCATCTCTAAGCTCACATTAGGCCAGGTGTTTTTCCCTCAGGCCTTTCACCTGACCCAGTGGGTTGCATTTGCTTGTCTGGGTGCTCAAGGACAGAGCTTATGCCAGAGGCAATCACCCCTTAGGGCTACACTCCATCTCACCGGGAGTCAGTTGAAACAAAGCTTTTCTCAAAGAGATGCTTTCTCTGACAGAAAAGAAAGCTTTACTCCTGGATAGTTCTATTTTGCCCTGACTGGACTTTCCCCAGACAGCGTTCTGACTCAGCAACACGACTGCTTCAGACACAGTTCAGTTTCACTGTTTTCCCAGAAAGGTCCTTACTCTGATAGGAAAGCTTTTTCTCAGATTTCTTTTTGCAACTGTGGACCTATCAACCTGGGACTTGTAGGAAAGCAGACAACTGTGCCGTTCCCACTGGCTTTAGCTTTGTTTGTTCATTAGCAATCTTCCCCTGGGTCCTGCTCCTTCCTGCCTCAGCTCTATGCTCCAGGAAGTTTACCACTGCAGGAACCCTAGTATCCACAAAATGCATTTCAAACTCAGACTCTGGCCAGTCGCCCGCCTCTGGGTTTTTGGTCAGAAGCTAGGATAGAATGCTAACCGAGTTTGCATTGCTTCAGGGGATCTTTGCATTAGGACTATTAGGAGCACCTTTTCATTCTGAAACTCTCACTCAAACAAAACCCTTGATGCCTCAGCTCGCTGTAACTGGAAAGTTTGACTTTTTTGCTTTTCTCAGGTAAAGTTTCCGGCTCTTTTGGGCTCTCTAGCTCTTTACCCGCACTCTCCCAAGCATTTCCCTCAGGGTACTCTGACCCACTGTCTTTTACCAGCTTGAAGAGACAAGGCTTAGAAGAGGTTTTTAGGAACTTGTCCCTGCCTCTTGCATTGCAGGGAAGATTTTTAAAACTTGAAAGAACTTGGAGAGGTTTTGCTGTCTTAAGTTTGTTGCTTTCCCTTAGAGCTAATCACAGTTGGTCCCCATACTAATATCTTCAGGTGATTAATTTTTATCCTTCTGAGAGAGAAAGAGGCTTTAGTTTTTAAGTTTTTTAAGAGAGCTTTTGAAAAAGATTAAAGCTTTTTAGAGAGATTTCCCCCCCAAATTTTCCAAGAAAAGCTTTTTAGTTTAAGAGAAAGATTTTTTTTTTCCCCCAAGAGAGAAAGACCAACTTATCCCAAAACTTCTGAACTTTAAACTTTTTGGCTTTTTACACCCCCATTTTTGCCTCAGGGAGAAAACACTTTCTCCTGCTGCTTGGACTTAGCATTTCAGCTGTCCCCAGGACAAAAGCTTCCATAGGAAACCTTTTCTTCGCCATAAGCTCAGGGAAGAGCTTTTTTACTTCCCATAAAGCCCAAAGAAAGATTTTCCCCCAGTTTGTGTTCATAGCCCCCAAAGTTAGAAAATTGAAGTTTTTCTGTCTAGTTGTCTTATTTTTTTACACGATCTTACATTTCTAATTTTTTCCTACACTATATTACTACCCTTAAACTTATTTTTCACAGATAGAAATTGAGAAAGGGATAGAAGATAGAAAATTTTGACAGAAGAGAATTGCGCTGCAGCATTGGACATCCTTCTAGTCCGTTTTCCTTTTCTCTTGAGGATAAAACCCCTGCCCCTCGATAATTAATATATATATATATATATATATATATATATATATATATATATATATATATATATACACACACACACACACACACACATATATATATAAAATATATATTTTTTCCATAACACTGGCATGCCTTTCCACTGGCAGAGCTGACCCACACTTTCGACAAAAACTCTGTAATAAAACTATTATTTTCCTTTATCTTTAGTCCCTATTACTTTGTCTTTAGTCCCTGTTCATTTGTCTTTAGTCCCCCCTTTTTTTAGTCCCCCCTTTTTTTCTTTTTTCTTTAGTCCCTGTTCATGGTGCCATTCTGTGGGGCATTTATCCACCAACCCCACAGCTCCCCAGAGTTTTCTTGAGTGTGAGCAGCAGGAAATATTAGATAGAAAGATTTATATTGCGGAGATAAACAGAAAATAAAGGATAGCCTTGAGAGGGCCTGGAACCTTTTCCAACAGGCCCTGACGGGCTCTGCCCCAGGGTATTTATAGAGACGCCAAGGGGCTGGAGCAAAAGACCTCCTGCCCCAGCACAGCCAAGTGCAGACCATCTCAGACACCTGCACTCAGGCCCATGGTCCTAATCATCCTCTATGCAGACATGCTGGGTAAAGCCACGAGGAACCATTAACCCTGAGAGGCAGGGGGAGCAAAGGCAGTTTGTAGCCAGCTAGATTGGAGCTTCCAACCTAGCTATTGATGTCAGAATTTGGGGACAGGTGAGGCAGTAAGGAGAAACCTCTCCCTGTTTCTTTAGCTGGCTAACTCATGGGACCACAGTCTTCTTGGGATAGGGCTTTGTATGATTACTCAGTAAAGCTCGTGTTGAATTGCCTTGTATTTAATTTGAAATGTTACTAATCTTTATTATGTTTGGTATACTTAAAAATACATATTCCTGTTCTATTGTACTTATTTTAACTTAAACTAAGCTGATTGCAACCCACTTCACTGATTTCAGAACTTGGTTTTGGTTCATTGCTAGTGAAAGTTGATATGGGTTTTATTTGCTTTCTTGAGCTTTAGTTACCTCAACTGTGAATGTGGTTTGATCAGTGGTTGTGCCAAGGAATTCTGCACCGCTTTCCCAATCTTAAATGCAGTTACTGGGTATCCACTTTGAGAGTGGTCTACCCATTCTGTAAGCCAGGAGTTAATATCTACATTTCTGCCACAACTAACAACCTGTATGTCTTCTCCCTCTTTTTTAAGGTAACATTTGCCGGTCACCCATTGCAGAAGCAGTTTTCAGAAAATTGGTAACTGATGAAAATGTTTCAGATAATGTGAGTACTGTTCAGTAGTGTAAAGAGTCCAGGCTAAGTACCTATGGGCAGAAAGGTGCCAGAACATTCTTTTTCTCTCCTGCAGTGGAGGATAGACAGTGCGGCTACATCCACCTATGAAGTGGGGAACCCCCCTGACTATCGTGGGCAGAGCTGCATGAGAAAACATGGCATCCCCATGAATCACGTTGCACGGCAGGTACCGTACTGGAACTTGACGTATGTTTTGTGTTACAGTGGGCCATTGACAGCAGCGCTGTTTCCGACTGGAACGTGGGCCGGCCCCCAGACCCAAGAGCTGTCAGCTGCCTAAGAAATCATGGCATTAGCACAGCCCATAAGGCAAGACAGGTAGAAAAGATCTTGTTTAATTTCTACTACGTAGAATCCCGTAATTTGAAAGACTGACCACCCTATGTGTTACTGGATGTATTTGGTTGGGGTGAACTAACTTGCTACCTGCGTAGTTCTAAAGGTTTAGATGACCTTGGATAATTTGTTAAAGTACAAATAAAAGGCATAAAATACAGTGAGACAGTCTTGACTCTGAGGCCTTAAAAAACAAAGACAGAAGCTCCTTCCAGAGCAATTTTAATTATTAGCTTTAGAAGTAGGATTTCCATGGGATCTTTTTTGTTTTTTCTTTTCCTTTTGTTTTTAAGAAAAAGTTCTCAACCATTGTTTTTGTTTTTTTAGTTTGAAAACACTAGTAAAGAATATTCTGTAGGTCGATATCACATTTTTTTTTTTGCTTATGTTTACAGGTTCTTTCTCTTTACTGATTTTCACCCTTTGTGTAAATAACTATTCTAGTACAGTTCTTAAAGTTTTATTTCCCTAGTCTGTCAACCTAGGTTTACTAGATGGCCTGTTGTTAGGATGCTAGTTCTTTTTTGACTCAGTAGTAATGTCTTGGGCTGTGAGCTTAGTGTGGTCAGCTGTGGAGAACAGCCCTTGTTGTTGAAGTGTTCCTTCCATCAGCTTGTCCATGAACTGAATATGACACTGAGATTACGTGGATGCTTTCTCCCTTTCATGGAGAGGTCACCCTCAAAATTCCCTTCTGCTTTTTAACCTGATATGAGTAGGATCATTTGCATTTTCTCTTTTGACTCAGGGTGATACTCTGTAACCCAGACTAGCCTCAGACTCAAGGCAGTCCTCCTGATTCACCTTCCCCGGTGCTACCCAGGGATTGTGGGTATGCTTGGTATCCCTGGCACAGAGGTGGAGTCCATACATTCATAGTATCTTCTCCGTGTTGCTGCTAAGTGTAACAGCAGTTGTCCTGGTTGGTGTTAAGTGCTTTATTGTTCTACCTGCTCTACCTCTGCTGGGCTTGTGGGCAGCTTCTAGTGTGAGATTTCTATGAGTAGCGCTCCGCTGCAGATGGAGTGAGCACAAGTACAGGATTCTAACGAGTTTATACCTAGTGTATGTACCTGTACCTCATCAAATGCACTGGGGATGCTTTCTTATCTTTAGAAGTTTATAAAAAGTTGACAGTATCTCTACTTTGGAAAAATTGGTCTGATCAATTGTTTTTGCTATTCCTTTGGTTTGAAATTACCCATCTTTTTTTCTTGCTGCTTGTTTTTCTTCTGGTCTACAGTTAAGCAGCTTTGCTGTGGGAAACCAAAGTATGCTTTTTGAATTGTGACTTGATTTTCTTTTTAAATCAATTTTGGGAAATGACAGACTGTTATTTTACCACATTTTCCTTTTTTTGTAAAGACAACTTTTATGTATATTGAACATAAAATCTTTATGTTCTTTTCTCTTGTTTCCATCCTATCACTCTGTTCTTATTATGAGATTTCCTGCTAACCAGGTGTCGCTCTAAGCATTTTGCTATTTACAGAGTCCATAAGTGTATTTATGGAGTTATTGATGTCTGTCATTTTATTAACAGCTGTTTTAGGTTTTACTTGATCTTTTTGTAATTGTAGTTTTCTGGTGAAACTTAGCCTCTTACAGTTTTTTGGACATCATACTGTTACTATTATTTCATAATTTATTCTTTGGCAATTTCATATGTGTGCATAATATATTTACTCCTATTAACTTTTCTACTTTCCTCTTGTCTCCTTCTCACTCCTTTCGATTCCTTCTTCTCAACATATCTCCCTCCTACTTTCGTGTGTGTGTGTGTGTGTGTGTGTGTGTGTGTGTGTGTGTTTGTGTGTGCATGCGCGCACACACATACACACTCATCCCACTGAGTTAATTTAAGGGTGTTGCATGCCTGTGGCATGGAGTTATTTACTGGATAGTGGGGAGCTTACCATTGGCTGTTCCACTTAAGAAAAATGACCTCCTCAGCTAGGGGTTAGGCCTCATATGCCCCTCCCCATTCTTGCCAGACTATTGATGGGCTCCATGTTGTGCAATAATGAAAGCTGCTGTGAATTCACAAGTGAACATACTGGTAGTATTTTCAATAAGGTTTGTTAACATCTTTCTGAGTCATTTCTGAGCCTGCTCTCTTTTTACCTTTTTGGAGTAGCTTAGATAGGGCCTAGTACATGATTTTATGCAAATGATCTGCCACTGAGCCGTATCCCCAGCATTATTTAGTTTTTATTTTGATAGTCTCACTCTGTAGCCTAGGTTGGCCTTGATCATGATCTTCCTGCTTCTCCTTTACAAGGAGCTGAAATTACAGACCTATAATACTAGGCCTGGTGAGTCTGTTTTCTTCTCTTTGCCATGTGGTGTCCTTGCAGGTGGTGTGTAACAATCACAGTGCCTTTGAATGATCACATTCTTATACCATTGTTGTTGGGATGCAGGTAGATAAGAGTCTCAGTCGGATTGAGGGCTTATGGTAATTGAGTACTCTGCTCTTTCTGCTGGGCCTGAGGTATGGCATAGACAGCACACCATTGGTGCAGGGGCAGTCCTGGCATCGAATGTTGGTCTTTTCTTTACTGAGTCGACCCAATTTCTCATTGGCCTATTGAGCTTTTTGCCCTGGTAGGAGAGAACTTGGTCAGGCCAAGAGGAAAAGGCTATACTAGCTCTCATT
This sequence comes from Peromyscus maniculatus bairdii, assembly GCF_049852395.1. Taxonomy (NCBI): domain Eukaryota; kingdom Metazoa; phylum Chordata; class Mammalia; order Rodentia; family Cricetidae; genus Peromyscus; species Peromyscus maniculatus. The sequence continues at coordinate 38,572,054 of NC_134873.1, read as the reverse complement.
TTCTGGGCCTCATTTTCTTCCAAGGCTGGCCTCAGTTTCTTCTCCATTTTCCCAGACTGACAGCAAGGCAGCTGGGGCCCTGTTTTTCTACCATGGCTTTTGCTTGGGTCTCTATTCTCAAGGAAGCTTCTGGGCACTTGACACCATTGAAATCTCAGTCCTGATGGTTGTTTGTGCGTGCTTACTCAGTTGTGGTTTAGTATCAAACAGTAATATTCACAGTGATCCACAAGTCCTTTGAAAGCATTCCTAAATTGCATATAACTTTACCTTAGATGGTATAATCTAATAGAACCAAGTGCAGGAGCTTAGAAGAAAATCTGGCTGACAGTACTATCCCCTGAACTGAAAATTAAAACGTCTGTGGGCTAGAGCAATGTCTCAGTGGTTGAGTTCTTCCTCAGCACCCATGTTAGGCAGATCATAACTCTAGCTCCAGGTGATCTGATGCCTTCTAGTTTCTACTGCACACAGGTGCATACCTTCACACACACACACACACACACACACACACACACACACACAGACAAATAAGAACAAATCTTAAGAAAAAAAGCCTATGGTTCTGGATTTTTAATGTTTTAAAAAAATTTATTTATTTTTGTTTTATGTGTTTGAATGTTTTGCCTGAAAGTATGTGTACCACATTCATGTAGTGCTTGCAGAAGCTAGAAGAGAGTGTCAGAATCATTGAAACTTGAATTACACAGTTTTGAGACACCATGTGGATGCTGGGAACTGAACCTGAGCCCTCTGCAAGAGCAACAAGTGCTTTTCACAACTGAGCTATTTCTCTAGTCCTGGATTTGTATTTTTTAATTACGAAAAAAATAATTTTGTTTTAGTTTTAACAATGATAAAACCCCCATAAATGGGCTGTTTGGATATGGACTTGAATGCTTTGAGAGTTAAAAGAACTCTTGGACTATAATGACTTGAGAGTTAAAAAGCCCTTAGGAAAGCTCTGGGTAGGATCCAGTTAGTGCTTAGTGAGATCAGCAGGTAAGGTCCATGCATAGGAATTCAACTGGAGATGATCTGTTATCTGTGGCTGTATCCCTGCCACACTGCTGTAATGAACCAGGGATTCTTAGGAGCATGCTTATGACCTTGAAGAAGAATCTTGGTTTCCATGTGGGTTTTCTAATTATATATGGTAATGGGATTAAATTGTCATATGCCATATCCTGTGTAGCTGCATGCAAAAATGCTTTACTGTGCATTCTTCATGAGATGAAGTTCTAGCTGCTCTTCTTAGTCATTTTAAAATCCAAAAATCTTATGTTTGACTGTGTAAGCCACTAAGTGTTACCTTTTTTAAAGGATAAATCAATTATAATAGGTCAAAATTAATGCTAAGGTATTTCTTATAACTTGAAAAAGTAACATTTTATATAATAGTATTTGCTTAATATCTTTGAAATAAGTTATAAGCCTTGGGGATATTAAAAACAATACAATTCTTTGTAATTATTTAAATGCTATACTAAAAGTTAATAGAAGTGTATACGAAAAGCTAAAATTTCCCATTTCTAATAGAATAACAAGCAAGTGACCAATTTTATTATTCTTGGCTATAGTTGTTGTTCCTTTTACCCAAGTGCCTCCTGGGTAGTCAAAATCTAGAAGATAAATTTCTTTAGCTACACTTAAAGGGGCTTTACATGTCTTAAACTATAAGGTGTCAAAAAAAAAAAAGTACATCTGATGACATTTTAGAGGAATCCCTTCCATGTTAAGTTATGGATTTTTGTCCCTGGTGGACCTTCTACCCTTTGAAAATTAGTTACTCTCCCTTTTCTCAGGCCCTGTATCTCCTCTCTGCCTTTTTCTGTGAGAATATTTATTGTCCTTCATGAATGGATGGGCCTACTAGAAGATTTGTTCCTTGATTAATCTGGAGTGTGTTACCAAGGGCTAAGACAGTCAGTCTTAGGAATGACAAATAGAGTAGTGGAGGTGATTGCATGAAAGTCATTTCAGTGTGTCAACAGAATTATATTTCTTTACTGAGGGACCAAAACTGGCAATAAACTTTATGCCCATATTTCATATTTTCTAATTATTGCAAAGAACCTTGTATAAAATGTCCATATTTTATATTTTTTGATTATTTCAAAAAACCTTGCACAAAATTATTTTGCAATATAGTTTTGGAAATACTTAAAAATACCCTAAATTGCTTATTTTGTTAAAATTTTACTTAATGACTGAACATGTAATTTAGTTAATGAGTTACCATGTTTTTTTTCCAACTACTGTTTTGTATGTATATAATCACTGTTTTGACTCCTTAATTGTAGATTACAAAAGAAGACTTTGCCACATTCGATTATATACTGTGTATGGATGAAAGCAATCTGAGGTAATCATTATATACAATTGGTTTTTTAAGACAGGGTTTCCCTATGTAGCCCTATCTGTTCTGGAACTCACAACTGCCTCTGCCTCCTGAGTGCTGAGATTACAGGCAAGTGCCCCCATGCCTCTCAGTGTATCATAGGCCTAGCAAGTGATTGTACAGAATGTCTTACAGTTTTTAATGTACAAGGTTGATTATAATTTACAGAATTATTCAGGATGGCAGGAAAATCAGAGGGTGAGGTATGGTTGTCTCAGAGATCTGTTTACAGAGATGTGTCTTCCAAAAGAGAAAGTCCAGCTAGTGCAATGAATGGACATGGAGATCAGCTGGTTTGGGGCTATAGGTTTAGAGGTGATGAATTGATTTGCATTGATTCTGTTAACTGCTGTAATACATGAGAAGTATCTTGTATCTTATTTCCTTAGAAATGCAGCACTCTAGAGTAAGTCTGATAAGATAGACTTTACTGGGTTTACATTTTTGGTTAATTAACACTGATGGGCTAAGATATTAAGTAGCAATGGTTGCTCTGTAATGCTGATGTGGTCTGCAGGTCCACACCACTCATTAGTAAATTCACTTTATTACCAAGGAAGAAATTGAGTAACTGTGGACTTAAGTTACTTCCCTAAGTTCATGAGACAGATGGCTGGGTATAGAAGGGCCTAAAGCCATAGCTACTTCCACCTTGGTCTTCATGCTTTCCATTGAACTCATTTGTCCCAACCACACTTGCTTCACTCACCTGTCCTTGCACTCAGTCCTACTTGCTTCAGTCTTCACTTGACCTGAACGTTGTCCAAACTGTCCCTTTGTCTTGGGATGTGGTATACATGTGTTTTTTTTTTTTCTTTCACTTCTCTCCTGACATTTTATGTGTCTGAAATGATATCATTTTTATTATATCAAAATCCATTTCAAAAATCAAAAGAAAACCTAATAATTTTGTGACTTAAAGATGTACATTTGGGTATCAAAATCAGTGCACTGTGGCATACAGCTGCAGGAGTCCCACAGGTCTTCAGAGTATTCTGTTTCATTTCAAGTCAGGTTGCACGGTTGTATTTTGATAGGACATTTCATAAACCCTGAGCAGATGTCCCTGTTTAACTTAAAACCTTAGATCAGAAATCTCAGTTCATGTTTTGATTTTACAGAGATTTGAATAGAAGAAGTAATCAAGTTAAAAACTGCAAAGCTAAAATTGAGTTACTTGGAAGCTATGATCCACAGAAACAACTCATTATTGAAGATCCCTATTATGTAAGTACATTTCAGGTTTGGGGCCACTGTTAAGATGGGCAGGAAATATTATTCTGTAGAATTAAATGACAGGAGTGGGTCTTCTGAGGACATTGTTATCATAAACATTATTGGTGTTTCTTTTTATGTCCTTGCAGGGCAATGATTCTGACTTCGAAGTGGTGTACCAACAATGCCTCAGGTGCTGCAAGGCCTTCCTGGAGAAGACTCACTAGATGGTCCTGCCCACCACCATTTAGCAACTCACTCACCAGAGCCATGCCCAAGGGTGGTGGCAGTCCTTAGTCCTATGCCCCACCTGTCTTTTCAGCTGATTTACTACTGTGTATCTTTAAAATAACTGTAGGTGGAAATTAGGTATATGTTCAGAAGGATAAAAATATTTGAGTAAGACAATTTGAGGTGTGGCTAAGCATTCTTAGACTAATTGAACCTCTCACCTTGTCCTAATTACAAAATAGTGGAACAAGCAAATATGGAACAAAATAGAACCCAATAAAGTAAGAATGACCTACAAGGTCCAGATCAGCCTCTGAGCCAAGCCAGCCTGAGTAGTCTGGTCTAACAGAGTGTGTGCATGGGCAGCTCCCAGTGGTAACATTTGCCTGCCTTATACCTCTGTCCTAGACTCTTGTGACAATAACTCCATCCATATCAGCCTTCCATTTAACATTGGAAGAGTTTAAACTCAGACACTGAGGGCATTCAAATATTTGAAAAAGGAGAAGCTGGATGTGATAATGCAGGCCTGCAATTCCAGCAGGCCATCTTGGGCTATACAGTGGAGATGGGAGCAATAGATTGATAAAATGAGCATTTTTACTCTTCCTTGGTTTTTGTCTGGTGTTTTTGAGCTTTGTTCCTATTTTGACTCTCTAGTGGTATGTTTGTAGTGTTCTTTCATCAGTATTTTAAAAAGTTAACAGGCAAGCATAAGTAATTTTAGTGCATTTTCTGAAAAGTGACCTCAAATTCATATGGCTATATGTCAGAAAAGAATGTGAGTTAAACTGGGAAGTTAAATACAACTGAAATAGAAATCTGGTGTCTGCCTCCTTTTTTATTAACAAATGAAAAAAAAATAGCTAAAACATTGCCTCCATGTGCCTTTGTATTTGGTCTGATGTTAAGTTTGTGTACTTATTCTTATATTAGAAAGTAAAATGATGAAAAATATAAGCAAATTGCTGTGACAAGTAGTGATGTATGCTTAAAATTAAGAGACTCCAGGAACTACCCTTCTCTATGAGCCTTCTTCATGTAACTGGTGCTCCTGCCGGCTTCCTCGCTGAGTAGCTGATAACTGTTTTAGCCTGACTTAACTGGTCACAACTGGTGACCTCCAATCCTGGAGAACTCCTAGTTTGAAAAGGCATCCATCCATATTTGAAAGGAAGCACAGAGACCTGGGAATATGCAGTTACCGGCTTGGCCAGAGCCTACTCTCAAAGGAGGAAGATGAGACAGCTGACCCTCTGGAGGAAAGCAACCATCCCAATACCCTCTTCTCACAGAAAGGCCATGATGTCCTGACAGAGACAGACACTTCACCAGTTGACTTTTTCTGGCTCTTGTGGGGTTTTGGTCATAGTTTTCACAAAGTTAAAAACTAGGAAAGCAAAGGGCAAGTAGTCAACTACAATAAAGAAACAGATTAAGTCAAAAGCTCTCCGTTCTAGTTCAGTAGTTGCTTCAGGATCTCAAATTTCTCTTTCGCGTTATAAAATCCTATTGTTTGCTTGAATTTTTACATGTATATCTTAGATGCAGGTCCTTGGAATGTGGTATTCTGGTGGCAATTTTGTTCTATGGCTGTCCTAAACAGCACCATGTGTTTATAAGAGCTCATGAACAGAAATTTACCTTTTTAAGTTCAATCCAGTTACACTTATTTAAAATACAGCCATTAAAATTTGGAATTGCTCATAGGGTTCTTAGCTTGGCATTCTCTTACAATCATGTAGGAAATGGTGAATATAAACTTATTTGGATGACTAAATGACACCAAGTAATCAGCAATTTGTGTCATTTAATACACCTACATACATACACACACACACTGAACAATGACATTGTTATAGAAGAGTCACTCTGAAGACTGTTCATTATACCAAACACTTCATTTATTTCCTTGTACTTATTCACAGTATTTACATTTTGTACAATACCTGGAATGTACTTTTACAGAGGACAAATGGGACTGGTTTGGACATATCTGCAGGTTGATATGCCACTGTCTTTAACACAAGTGAGGTTTTTTTGGTTTTCATTAAAATTTTTCATGCAGTTCCAAACTGTACTTTGGGAGTTTAATTGTAGAAGTAGTACAAAATGTCAAATCATACTGTATACTATGAAAATACAATTTAATGTTCTGCCTATGTTTTTAAAGAAATACTCCATTTGGTTCCACATAATCTTAAAAGAGAAATACCTCATTTTATAGCATTAAACATCAAATGTGGAGTGTTCTCAGTTCTTATAATCTAAAGAGTGGCAAGTCTCACTGACAGAAACATTGATTTGCTGAATGTATATTTGTAAACTGTCAGCAACATAGAAAATACAGAGGGATTATGGAAGAATGCAAAAATAAATCTCTGTCCACAGGAAATGGGCATGAAGATGGTTCTGTTCTCTGTTGGTTTCCAAGGCACTTTTCAAGGTTCCTGGTGTTGCTCCTTTGCAGCTGAAAACAATTACATTTGATTTTATATTGCCACTCACTTTTTATTACCAATTTTAGAGGACCAGTGAGTTCAGCAATATAATAACACATTTATAAACAAGGAGTCTGTATCTATCTTATGTTCAAAGTCTAGGTCTTTCCCCCACTCCCATCTGGAAAACAACTAAATTTTTTAGTTACCATGTGCTTGCTGCCTAAGGGATGAAAGCCATCATGCACACCTGTGAATAAATACTTGCTACTGTTAACTTTAGTTCTTGGTCTTGATGGGGATCTTTGGGTATTCAATCAATAGAGTTGCAGTTTGTGTCACTTCAGGGAAAGTGACACAAACTTGCCTTAAACTTCTGTGTTCACACAGTAAACTTACTATTTAATCAAAACCCTTTCTAGTACTTCTTGTTAAAATACCTGTCTACTTGTTAGTTTTAAAGGGAGGATAACAGCAAGGTTACTAGGCCATATTTAGCTTAAACCAGGTACTTGGATACTTAGTATTCAAGTCTATACTTAAAAAAAAAAATCCCAGAGCTCAGGCTTTTCATTTAACTGACCTGTAGGTTCAATAATAAGGTGTATGTGTGACTCATGCTTTCTCTGGTCTGAGGACAGTTACTGAGCTTCCCAAGGAAACCTCATGAATTCACTCATTACTTGTCTCCTAGGACTTGTAAAACCTGACCCTTAGGCTGTGGGCAAGAGCTGGGACAGGAATCTAGTCCAGTTGTCTGGAAAAGAGAAGATGAAAACTAAGCAGAAGACTGGTGTGGCCACTGTGAGCCAGCAGAACACATGCTCAGGGTTTTCTCCATTGTGGTGAGATGGGATGCTTGTTCTGGACCTGACTAGTACCCTGAACTAATCTGCAAAAGTACAGAGACACCTACCTAAGTTAATACTGGTGGCCACTAGATATAGGTTTGCTGTCCGTTTTAACCTTCTGACTTAAAAGAGTTTAATCTTTAAAAAATAAATAAAAGTTTTAAACTAACAGCAGAGATACTAGTGTTTTAAATTGCACCCCCCCCCCCATATTTTGGTCAAACTGAACCTATTCCATGTGGGACAAGTGACTGTTGAAGCAGGTGGCCTTTGGTACAGAAGTCTGAGAACACAGATCTTCGTGCCCCTGTACTGTGTTGCAATATTCTGTCTGGATAATGCAGATGTAGCAGAAGCCACTGTGACTTACTGTGTCTGCCCCATGCCATATCTCTTCAACATGCCTTTTCCTTGCTGTTTTCTGTAATATACTATTATTAGGGCAAGCATAGATGTGCTGCTGATGCCTGGCAGACTGGCCAAGAAGAGCTGGTGCATGAATACAGTGTGCTGCTGGTAGTTTGGTTCTTTGGGAAACTGAATCCTGTACAAGAGCAGCCAGCCCTCAGGAGGCTAGGTGGTACCAAAGGCAAGAAAGTTCTCAGTGGATAGGCTGGACATTCATGCCCTACTTCCCAAGAGACACCCAAAGGATATAATAGAACTGATATTTTTATTTTCCCAGCACATTACCAGCACAACTACACGTGTGTGTATGTATGTATGTATGTATGTATGTATGTATGTATGTATGTATGTATGTATGTATGTATATGTGTATGTATGTGAAGAGAAAACACTTCAATGAGCTATAAATGCAGTGGTTGAAAAAATGTTGGAAAGAAGGGAAATGAGGGCACGTACTTCTCAGCTTTGACTAGCATAAACACACCTGCTTCCTCCAGAAAGCCAGGATACATGTGCAGCCCTCACTGCTTCACTTCACCATTAGTAGAGAGCCTCTTATTTTTAGTGGCTTTTGGTCTTGATATAGCAATCCAGACTGTGAGGATGTTGTGTCCTGGCCCTGCTGACCCAGCTAGGTCCAAGGTTTACCTCTGTGCACACTGCTGCTGCTGTACTGGGCATGTCTGTATATAAAAGAGTGCTCCTCTCATCCATTTTTTATGAGACAAGCTAGAATAGCTATTAAAAAAATGCAACATTTTTTATTTGTATTTTCTGGAGAACGGGCATGTTTTCTGGGAATAGCCATTTGTATTCAGGAAGTAGGTCTTATTTGTGGTGTGAATCTCTAACTAATAATACCTGACACACTTAAGACATAGAAATACAGAACTGATTAAAGTCCTGTCAACCGGTCTTAAACGAATTAGTACTGTGGAATCTGTATTGGGAAGTAAAGCCATATTCCCCCTATACATTGTTAGCAGCACAGTTGAGAGCATCAGTGTACAGTTACAACCTGATAGTGCATTTACATTTCTTCCACTAGGCATTAGGGTGGCACTCATAGAAACATTTATTAGCTATGTTAGTTTTTGTTTGTTTGTTTTTGCTATAATGATAAGACTCGAAACCTTTACCAGATACATAAAATTTGCGTGGCTGTGGTTAGTAACAAATAGTATAGTCTAACTTAAAATTTTGTATTACTTTACCAAAGTGCAAAAGGAATGCACATTTGACAAGTATCATGTTTCAGGGTTTGTGTGTGTGTGTGTGTGTGTGTGTGTGTGTGTGTGTGTGTGTGTGTGATATACGTATGTGTATGAAGATGTGCGTGCCCATGTATGCATACAAAAGCCAGAGAAGGATGTTGAGTGTCCTGTTATGTAGCACTCTACCTTAGTCCTTCAAGACAGGGTCTCTCACTGAAACTGGTGCTAAAGTGGTCCTTTTGTCTGGCCACTGCAGCTCTGGGGTTACAGGAATCTGTTGCCATGTCTGGCATTTTACATGGGTAATGGGGATTTGGAACTCAAAGCCTCATGCTTACATAGAAAGTGCTCTTACCTTCTGAGCTATATCCCCACCCACATGCCTTAGTTTTTAAATTTGGTGATTTTTATGGATTGATATGCAGTGCAATGCTGGGCAGCAGGGAACCACAGTTCTAGCCTGCCACATTCTATATGTTGTTTATTAAATAAGTTTTGAAGGACATCTGTGTTCATAAATGTCAGTGAATTAGTTCAGCCTTGAAGCCAACAGCAATGGGTTAAAACATGTGCCCTGATGTAAACTGTCTGTGCTGAAATCAGCTATGTACCATATGAAGCTCCAATAACAATGTCCACTGTAGATAGCCAGCAGGGGGAGCCTTCTACTCATGGCCAGCATTTTGAGATAAGTTGATTGTCTTTTGCTCAGAGAAAGGCTACTGTAGCGAAAGAATGCATGAGTCTAAATGCCCGTTGGTTTTTTTGTTGTTGTTGGTGGTGGTTTGTTTGTTTGTTTTTTAATGACCTACTTGGGATACTAATACTTTCTGTGTGTCCACCACAATTGTTTGGGAGCTTACCTTATCTCTCCATGCACATGGGACTGACAGCCAGCCGAGTAAGTAGCCTGGCACATCTTTTATAGTCTGCAGTGAAAACAAACCATGGACCCTTGTCAGTTGCCTGCACAACATTAAAATTAAACATAGGCTGACTTTTTTGCAAGTTTATAAAGAGTTATAACCACCATTTATTTTTTTAATATTCTGACTTCCTTAGAAGCAATATAATCTGTTATCTGAAATTATGAACTCTATATTACTTACTTACTTCAGGGGAAATTGGCATTACAAGTAGAAATCAGATAAGGGCTACAGAAGGGATAGACACAGCATCCTCTGAAGTGTGGCTGCCAGGTCCACAGAAATCCCACTAGTGTTGCTTCTAGTGAGATAGGCTACTAACGTGCCTTGGTGTGAACTCTCTTTCACATTACATGCAGATTAAGTCCCTACCTGAGATGAGCCTTATAGACTTTTACAGTGATGTCAGAAAGAAAGAGGGACAAAAGGATCAGGGAAGACTGGACCCAGTTGGGAGGCTATGCAAGAAACAGAAGCAAGGGGATAAGAAGGTCAATGCTGGTCTGGGCTACAGAATGAATATGAGGCCACCTTGAGCAACTTAACAAGAATATGTCCCAAAAAGTAAAAATGGGAGATAGGGGTGGGTATAGCTCAGTAGTAATGTGCTTGTGGAAAACTCTAAACTCAGTTATCAACAATGAAGAAGAAGAGGAAGATGAAAGTTTAAAAGCAAATTTTCAAGTGTAGACTGGAAAAAAAGGTAACATTTTTGAGTGCAGCCTGATGGTCACTGCTGCTTCCTAGATTCCATACTTCATTCTTCTGCTCCATCAAAAAATGTATAGGAAGGTTCAGTTACCACAGCTATAGGAGAATTTCCCCAGGACAAATTTCCGTGAAAAGCTTCAGTAATTTATGATTTACTAAAGTGTATTTCTCAGGAGTAACAAAAATCATCAAAAGGGGAAGCATTCATCCTCAATGGAGAATCTGAATGAGTGACAATGATAAATATTTACACACTCCCAAAAAGTTAGCTTCTGAATATTTATGACATATATCCCTTTGGTTCAAAGAGGAAAAAGAACCTAACCTACTTATAATTGGTCACCTAGATTTGTTTTATTGCTCTTCTTCCACAATTTTGGAAATGTAGTTTTCCTGAATAGATTCTGTACCAAGATGGAGTAGATTGTGAGCTCAGGAGTCATCTAATTAACAAACTGTACATACTTCCATTTGTAATTTGCCTTGAGATTCTAGGTGTTCCTATCTCACTCAGTCCAAGTATCAAACAATGCTCCTCAACCAGTGATGTGCATGTAGAGTAGAACTGATTCTGTTTATCAGGAATAAGAGATTTGGTTCTTCATTCCACCAAGCACTTATGGCTATCTAGGAAGGCTGGACTCTATGGTCCACATCAGTTCTAGCACCCCAGGATTTCAGCGAATTTCTGAACATCCTAAAACATCGCAGAAGGGCTATCATTCTGTTTTAATAAAAAAAGAGATGGAAATGGCTGATTGTCCCAATGCACAAATGTGTCAACCTCCCACCACTTGGGACTCAGTTTAAGCTGTGACCAGGAGTCTTTATATATTATTACCAAAGGATGCAACAATGTGGAGAATGGCAAGACACCCTGGGAGAAGCTTGAAGAGACTTTGCAGGGTGGGGCATGAGCCTTGAGCCTGTTGTTTTGATGTTTCTATGACAAGCAATTTAAATTTTGTCTCCTAATCTCTAAAGGAATGGGTTTTAATGCTAGAAGGTCATGTTCAAATTTAGAATCTAGAATCATATTATTGTATTATATGAGATGTTTATTATAAAATAGATGTTCATTTAAACAATAAAAAGGTTCTGAGGCCCCAGGAAACAAGTTAGTAATGCTCAAACAGAAGATATTTCATTGCACAAGAAAGTAGGGGAGATAATGATACAAGAGGTTCACGTAGCAAGTTCAAATGAAAAATCATACTCTACAGGAAGTATGTTTTCTAAACCCTGGGCTTTAGACCTGACTGTCTGACACATGCTAGTGAGAAAGCCTTGCTGGGCCAAGACCCACAGATGTGATGTCATGAACCTACCTAGCAGTGTCCATCATACAGAAGCAGTCTGTAAATGACAGGCATCAATATTCAGAGAAGCTATGCTGCCTAAACAGAAAAAAAATCTTACTCCATGTAACCAGTATATCTGTGTCAAGCAGGAAAGGCTACTTCAGTCTGCTGACTGGGCTGCTGTCCTCTTTATCATCTCTCAAAGCAGCCAGCCAGATCCTGGTGTGTCTGCATGGCTTTTCTCCTGTGAAAGTCGTCATCTCATTTTTTAAAAACGATTTTATGAAGAGTGCAAGGGGTCATTTGGTGGGGGAGTAAAATATACTTCAGTAGATAAGTAAATGAAGTGTGTTGAAAATGAAAAGAAATTTAAAGGAAAGACACATGAGAATTGGGCCAATGTATAAGCCCTGTGTCTCTGAGCTGAAGAAGAACAGCCAGAAGAGCAGCATTTGGAATAGCAAATAAAATTCTTAGGTGAGGAGAGTTTTTATTACTAATGGAAAGAAAATAGCACTGGTCAGAGCAATGGAGACGGTAAAAAAGTTTGATGGGAAATTTTTAGGCCAACCAGACTGTTTATACCCCAACACTTTGACCACCAGCAGACCCCTGAGCATCTCACAACTAACCTGTGTGATGTCCAATAGACTAGAATATGGACTTTGTGCCAGAATTCATAAACAAAATGAAAATGTGAATGAAAGGAAGGGTTCAGGCCATTTCAAGATGGGTTACCATGAGGTAAATACTTTCCAGTGGTTGTTGCAGAGTTTAAACCATCTGTTCCAATGTCTAGGCACCCTGCCCCAATCCAGACAGGTAGGGACCTGTCAAAAAGCAGACCTCCTGCACTGAGAAGGAAGAGTGGAGCGCCATTTGCCTATTGGGTGCTCACTTACATGCAGGGATGGTGCAGTCTCGCGTGTTGTGGTAAAGTCTGTGAAAGTGCTTGCTGCACTTCGGACTGAAATAAAGAGGACCTGGAACACAGAGGAAGAAAGTCACAAAGACTCAGGGCAAAAAGGAGCAGGGAGGGCAGAGGAGTGAAGGGAACACACACCTGTGAGATGTTTCAGAAACTTGTCCTTCATCCTTAGATCTCGAGGAACAATCTCTATGAGGGGTGAGAAAGCGTATTACTTGAACAAAGCACCTATTAAGTGTGATCTTAAGTGAATGTGGAGGAAATTTTTGAGACTTGCATTATCCATACTACAATGCACTGGATAAAATAGGAGAACACTTGGTATTTGCATGTAATACAATGTGGACACTTACATCAGGACATGATTTTTCTCAAACAGCATTAACTACTCATAAAGCTCCAATATTATCAGTCTATTCTTTCTGGATATGATAAGAGTCACAGGCCATAAAGTTACAGGATTGAAAAAAAAATGGTTTTGGATAGATTCCAAGGGATGAATCACTTGTATCCACTTTAATTAAAAAACTTTGAAATCAAATTCCACAGCATTTAAAAATTCTAGAAATAAACCTGAACCTTCAAAACAAAACAAAAAGAGGTATTGAACACTATACTTTTGTAGGTAATTTTAAAGATCAAATTTCTTTACAATTCTCTGATAGTGAGGCTGATGTGAACAGATGGGAATGTACATCACCTTGGTTTATAAGGCAAAGTAGGGTCCCTAAGGAAAGGTTTTTAACACACCAACTCATAATCATGCTTTTTGTTGGCATCTGGTCCCCAGTGATGGCTTCCTGTTTGTTTTTCCCCCTGAGTTTGGAAATTGTTTTTGCTTTATTTTCAGTCTCTGTAATCATTTTCTAAGTCTCTGACCCACATGAAGCCAATAACTTCTCTGTGATTGTGTAATGTCACATTTTATTCTTACCAGAAATATTATTCTCCTCTTTCCTAATAGCCAATGAGAGATACTGACATTGAGTCTTCCATGAGGGAGGTGGAGACTACAACCTAAGGCCTTTCTTCATGTGCTCCTTACTTGAGTCAGTTTACACAAAAGTGACCCTATCATATTTGACCTAATTGTGTCATGAAAGCATTAAAAGCTTGCATGCTTTCCTGAGAAATTCCCATGAGCCACTCTGGAAAGGGCTCCACCAGGGAAGCTCTGGCCATTTCTTCCTCTGCTGGAAATGGTGGGCTGGCAACCCTCCCCTGTAAGGAGCAGAGTGTCCTAAACTGGGCACCAGCATATCTTAGCAGTGGATTGGGATTGTTATTTTAGATGCTCACACACAGTCTCCTGTTTCTGCCAGTTTCTTTTTTCTTGAGAAATAATAAAAAACAAAAACGAAAACAAAAAATTTCTTAGTAAAAAATTTTTAAAATTGATTCATCTTTAAAACTATGTTTCTAAAAAAATTATATTTAAGAAAATACTAATATAATGTGTCTTTCAGATATGGAAGGTAGCCCTTTCATCCACACTGCCAAACCCACTTTTTGCTCCTCAGTACACACTGTGGCTAGAACTGTCTTTCAGGGCCCACACTGACAGTACCTCACTCATTCCTTTTCCTTCAGTTCTACACTGATGGACACTCGGGCATCCTTGGTTTCTCAGGTCATATTGCCAAGACTTTCACTCACTCTCTGTCAGATCTACATCGCCAGGACCTCACCCACTCCAGTCCTCGTGGTCCACATTGTTGGGCCATCATTCACTCTCTACCAAGTAGATTGGAACTGTCAGATAATCAGCAGTCACCCACTCTCTGCCCCTCAGGTCTACACAGCTAAAATACTCACTGTCTGTTCCTTGTAGTCTACACTGCTTGGATCCTCATCCACTCTGCATCCTACTGGTCCATACTGCTACAGCTCAATCTCATTAACTTTCTGTACCTTGTGGTCTAAGTTGCTGGGCACTCACCCACACTGTTCCTCAGACTCACTGCTAGGGCTCTCTCTTCCACATCCTATTCTCATACGTCTACAATGCCAGAGCACTCACTACTTACTTCCTGCCTTTCAAATCTATGCTGCCAGAACCCTCCCTTACTCTATTTCATATTATGGTCTACACTGCTGAGCTCTTACCCACTCTAAGTCCTTCACGTCTACACTGAGGAACACTCACCCACTCTCTGCTCCTCTGGGTCTGCCCCATAATCCGTGGCCTCCCTACGGCCCAAGGCAAAGTCGGACTCGCCAAGGAGCTGCAGCCTCTTGTTGTCTCCAGTGTGGAATTTCTTCAGCTCCTGAACCAGCTCAACTAGCAACCTCAGCAAGGTCTGCCGGTCTGCAGGCCCCCGGGGCTGCGCACGTCCCCGGTCCCCCACCATACTCAGCAGCAGCAGCATAAGGAACAGCGGGCGCCCTGACACGCGCATGGCCCCGGTGGCCTGCGTCGCGGGTCTTGGGACCCGCCGCCCCACCAGCCGGAGTCCAAGTTTCCCGCACGCGGAGTCCGCGCGGAGACCGCGCCACACAACTTTCTTTCACCGCGGGAACCGCGCGCGGGGTCTTGGACACTTCTCTCAGAAATAGGAGGCCACAGGTGCAGCCCGGCCTCAGGACCGGAGCTGCGGAGCAGTTGGGCCACCCTGGACTTGAGAGGCAAGGGCACCTGCCAGCTGTGGGTACCGCACTGCCCTCAGGCACCTGCTCCCACGCCGTGGATCCCGCGTTGCCCTCGGGCACCTGAGCCCACGCCGTGGGTTCCGCGCCTGCCGCGCTCCTCCGTCTCCCAGTTCCGACACTACTTCATGAGCTCCAGCTTCACTTGTCCAGCGCAGGGACACAGGACGCACAGCTCCTACGGGGACAGCGCCGACCCTGCTGCTCCGAGCCCCGCTGTCCTCGGGCGCTTCTTATCCCCGCGGCCGCCGACGTCAGGCGGGTCCCCCGGGTTCCGAGCGCCGCTTTAATTAGAACCACCGAGCGCTGCTCCGGGGCGCGGATATTCGTCAGGCCCCTCCGCCTCACGCTCTCTCATCCCCTCCCCCGTCCCCTCCGGGCCCAGTCTTCAGTCTCCACCCCTCCCTCACGTCTCCACCCGCGTCTGGTCTCCCCCTCTCCCGTCCTTCCTCTGCCTCTCCTGTTTCCCTCTCCCGCAGTCTGTTTCCCTCCGTTCCTGTCACAAGTGACAGGATGAGCAGAAATGCCTTTACCGGGAACTGGGATCTGTTTTTGTCTAAATGTAGATCTTGGGCTATTTAAAAGGAGCGGCTTGATTGCCTCGACATTGACATTGGGTGTCATCTAGAGTCTAGACTTTTCCCGAGGAGGGATCTGCCTGACACAGGCAGGTTTCAGGGTCTGAAGAAGACGGTGGGAGCGCCTTGCACTTGGAGGGACCCAAGCAACCTGAGAAGGTCCTTGGAGTAGGGACAGTGCTGGACCACGGGCTCTTGCCGCTCAATCTGCATCTTTAAGAAAGTTTGATCTTTTGAATCTAGCCAGGCACATTTACAAGGGCACAGCAATTTACTTGCTTGATTTTTTTTTTCTTGTGATAAGTATTACCAACTGCACAGTTTCCCATTTCATTGGTGCTTTCTGGGCAGGAGCTGGACATCATCCAAGTCAGCGATCACATCGGGAAAGGTGTTCTTAGTACAACATCAGAAAGAGAGAACGCAAGCATTAAAAGCCTTGATCTTTAACCTGCGGCTGCTCAGGCTGTTGCGAAGATGCAGTGCCTAGCAAGTGCTCACCTGCATTGGCCAGGGGTGAGGAGGGGAAGCACTGTGTGCCAAGCCCCTGCTCTACATGGATCCTGGAACTCTAATTCTATCTCTTCTCTCCACCACCTTCTCCTTCCCCTCACTGAATCTGTTGCTCTAGAAGATCAAGTACCTGATAGAGTGGGATGAGTAGCTACGGGAGAACCAAAAATGTGGCCCCTTGGATGGTGTGTCTATCTTTAAAAGCAAACAGTTTGATCTTCCAATTTGGGTTTCTTTTAGTTTTAGGTTTTTTTTAAAGTTTATTTAATTTGTTGCATGCAATACAGTGGAAGTGCATAGGTTCCTACTGAAATTAATGCAAGACAAAGTAAAATTTCATGAGAAACAGATCTTAAGCAGATAAGACGGGGTACTTCTCCTTTCCTTTCTCTATCCGTGTATAAAGGGACAAAAAGTTCCTCTGGTAAGAGGGACTCCAACTGCCCAATAGCTTTCCTTCTCAGCAGGTCAGCATCCACCTACTACTCTGGTATCTGCAGATCCATGTACCACTAATCACAGTGCAGTGGAACTTACAAAGCTTCTGGGTTATTGTGATGATATCTTACTTAATCACATACTATTTTAAACTTACATAGACCCATTTAAAACTGTTTCACAGAATCAAAACCTTCAATTTTAAAGACAAAACAACAATGGAATGGAATCCACCCCTTTAAATTCTACCAGCACAACACAACAAGCCTTGCTAGTGGTGAATATTATCCTTTTGTCTTTTTTTTTTTTTTGGTTTCCAGTGAGACAAATGGGTTTCTTGTGGGACTCCTTTCTGTCACCCAACTGTATTGTGCTTAACTCAGAGCACAACATAGATAGTTAAATGCATAAACAATAGAGAAAATGTGTTTGGTTGGTTCCTGGACAAAAAATATGACAATCAAAGATCAGATACGTCATGTGTTTGTTCATTCTTGCAAAGCTCTATGCTAAAATGACTTCAAGTATACCTCATTTCACACAATATAAACATTTCCAGACTTTAAACATTTTAAAGAATGTATTATTCATTATTATTGTTTGCTCAACTTTCTTTTTTTTTTTTTTTTTTTTTTTTTTTTTTTTTTGGGTTTTTCGAGACAGGGTTTCTCTGTGTAGCTTTGCGCCTTTCCTGGGACTCACTTGGTAGCCCAGGCTGGCCTCGAACTCACAGAGATCCGCCTGCCTCTGCCTCCCGAGTGCTGGGATTAAAGGCGTGCGCCACCAACGCCCGGCATTGCTCAACTTTCATACAATAGTTTCAGGATGAATTCTGTGGAGTTCTCCACTTACCAGAATTATGTATGTTTTAAGTTCCTTAGTAGCCAAGACTGACCACAGGACCATACACGCAAGTTCACAAGGACTTTGAAGGTAGAGTGGAATATTGCCTGGTTACTCCAATTCTTTTTACATGAAGTAAGCCTTAGTGGTTGGACATTGTCCCTAATCTAAAACTATATAATTCTGTGATGTTTCAAAACTACAACAATAAAAAAACAACTTTCTGAAAAAAGCTGGAGGTAATTCACCTGAAGTAATTACTATTAGCTTAACATCTATTGGGGGGTAGTTATTAAATTCAAATAATTTCCTTTTTTACTAAATGAGCAACTGTTTATTGTGAAGGATTTCATAAGCTAAAAAGAGAAAACTAGCAAGAAACTGTATTCTAACAATAGATCTGCAATCTTCACCTTGAATTTGTTTATGGTTACCTGACTGTCATTCCAACCTCTAGTAGATGTAGAAATGCTTTGAAAACATTTATTTCCTTAGCTCTGACAATAAACTAAAAATTGCTCATATTACTGAGAAGAAGGTATTAGTAAGGATAGGTGAAGTTGTGGTATGGTTAAAAATAAACTCTAAAATCTCAAAAAAGAAAAAAAAGAAACTGTATTCTAGGTTGTCTTAGTTTACTTTTCTATTGCTGTGATAAAGACCATGACCAAAAGCAACTTGGGAGGAAAGGGTTTATTTGACTTATATATGCCTATTCACAGCCAATTGAAGGAAACCAAGGCAGGAACTCAAGGCAGGAATCAGGAAATATAGCAGAGGCCATGGAGGAATACTGCTTACTGTCTTGCTCCCTGTGGCTTGCTCAGCCTTGTAGGTGGAAGTTTCTTTCCTGCCCACCAGTTCCCAAATAACCGATACAGAGACTCAATATTAATTATAAATGTTCAGCCAGTAGCTCAGGCTTGTTACTAACTCTTACATTTTCAATTAACCCATATTTATATCTATGATTTGCCACAAGGCTTGGTACCTTTTCCATCTTGCTTCTCTCTGCTTCTGTTCATGACTCCTGACTCTGTCCTTCTTCCCTAGCATTCTTAGTTTGCTTCTTCTGCCTAATGTTATCTCGTTCAGCTATTGACCAGTCAGCTGCTTAATTTAACCAATCATAGCAACATATATTCACACAGTGTAAAGGAATATTCCACACAGTTTGCTTTCTTATAAAACTCATGACCACCTGCCCCCAGTGGACTGGGCCCTTCCATATTAATAATGAATCAAAAAAAAATACCATACAGACTTACCTACAGCCAATATGATAAAGCATTTTCTCAACTGAGGTTCTCTTTTCCAGATAACTCTAACTTGTGTTAAGCTGACAAAAAAATCTAACCAACTCATAGGTTTATTGGGAGGATTATTTATTTTACTAGATTTAAGCTACTTTGCTTCTGAAGAAAATTATATTATATGATAGAAAGAAAACAACAGAGAGGTAAAAGTTGTATATAATCTGCCTTCACTCATACCCATTTCAAGAGACAGAAAAATTATTTTCTACAATGATAAACAATGTAAATCAAGCGCCAGCATTTTATAAAGGACTTTGCCTTGTCTGTGAAAAGTGTATATTTAATTTTAGATGAATATTAGCTTCCTTTAAATCAGTGGTTCTCAAACTATAGGAAGAATGTCTCAAAATACCTTAGTGTCTTGCCCTTTGAAAGTTTCAACATCCTATCTTTCTATGCCAACAGTGGAAATAACTTTGTATGTGCATATTAATCTTCAACATAAAAAACCTATCTGTGGCAAAAAAGAGAATTTGAACAGTCAAACTGGTCTATAGGAATATCTGGGCCAAATGGCATTTTATGTGCTCAGAAGCAACACCAAACTCTTTACATTTCATATAAATTCTGCAGAAGGTAAAATATCCTGATTAAAAATAACACATACAATGATACAGTGTAAGATAGAGACTGAAAAGTGCTACATAGTCCCATATATCAAATCCTGAAGGTTTGTTTTTTTGATAATTGATTACTCTGACAGATCAATACATAGTAGCAACCTCATACATGCTGCCTATGTTTCTTATCCACTCTTATTAAGAGGAATATCAGGTATAGCTGCCCTTTTCTGGGGGACTGTCTCTCTACTGGATCCTGGATTTGGATCTGAGTGGAAGTGAAGAGGATAAGTTAAATTTTAGAAGAATCAGGCTTGTTGTTGTTGGTCTTTTAAGCAAAGAGATCTGGGGCTGTTCTTCCACCACAGGTAGGATTAAATTCAATATGAATAAAACGTATTTTGTTAGGACACCTCCCCCCACCTCCAAAATCTTAAGCAGCTCAGGAAGAAACCATTACCAACCCCTATCCAAGTTTAAAAACAGTACATTTTGGAGACAACAGAAAGGAATGTAAAACATTAACAATACTCAGATTGGAGAACATGAGCTTTGCTCTTATTGCAGGAGCTGCCTCTCCTATTGCTGAAGTGAAGACACCTGTACTAGGGACAGAAAAGAGGTTCTTTACACTAACAATAAGCTTTGCCCTGTACTTCAGCCAATCTGAGAGTTTAGAAATTCATGGTCTCCTGTCTAGTGCGTTTTCTTTTAAAATATTTTTATTTAATTTTTATGTACATTAGTATTTTGACTGTATGTATGTGTTGCACCATGTACATTTTAGAATTCTATTTATTTTAATCTTTAAGATTTATTCATTTTTACACTTCCCTTTCTTTCCACTCCTTACTTTTATTGACTGATATCCTAGTCTAACCTTGTCACTGATCTCTCACTGACCTCTGCAGGCCAGGTGGGGGCTCCCTTGCACTCTGTTTTTTACCTATCATAGTGCTCATCTCCTTTGCTCTGTTTGGTTTTTGTGGCATGCTAAACAAATAATGGAGATAAAAAAAACTTATAAAGAGAAAGTTTCAGAGTTCAAGCCATTGCTTTTGGATAGATAGTAAGAACACATCAGGATAGGAACACACACACACACACAAAGCATGTGATGGAGCAAAATTACTCATATCAGGGATAGGAAGCAGAACAGAGAGAGTAAATGTCCCACTATTTCTCTCAAGGACACAACTCTTAATGACCCAAGATCTCCCACTAGGTTTTATCTTTCAAAGAAACCACCACCTCCCAATAGGTACTCATTCTCCAACACATGGTCTTTAAGAATGCTTAAGATCAAATTAAGGCAAATCATGTGCACCCATGGTTCCCAAAGTTTCACAACCATCTCACAAATGAAAAATCTATTCGATCTCTTAAGTCTCAGAAGTTGTAGCCTGGTTCAAAAGTAAAAATTCAAATTCTCCTTCAAGATTGAAGACAACTCCACTGTTAGTCCATGTAAAAGGGAAAAAAGAAGCCATGCCCTCCCAATGCACACTGTTATAAAAGGCGCAGAGTAATCAACCACTACCAAAAGGGAGGAATAAGGAGCAGAGTGGAACAAGCTCCAAACAAGACCAAAACCCAGAAAGCCAAACATTAAATCCCCAAACTCCATGTGGGTTCCCAAGAGTGGTGTGACCTGCTCAGGTGGCTGTGATTGTTGTACTCCACAGAACCACTCTCGGTTCAACTCTGCTTTCCCCTGTAGCTTGCTTTCACAGTTGCTCAACCTTCCTGGCACCTCTAACTTGCTGGGGTCTCTGTTACAAGTTATATTTCATTCTTACAGCTCCACAATTCACCCTGTGAGGAAGTCCACACACTGCCTGACCTCAGGCTTTCCTTTGAAATATCAGCAGAAACTACGACCATGACTCTTGCATTCTGTATCCCTGAAAAATGTGTCATATAGATGACATCACCAAGGTTTGATGCCATATGAGCTGGACATGGGTTTTCTTCAACAACAGTTAAATGGTTTCTACTGCTTGGACACAAGTGTCCAGACACTGTGGGCATGCAGGGTACCCTGATTCTCTTACCAAAAGTTCTACCTTGGAAAGTCTCCTAAACACTTTTGAATTTCTGTCTTTCCAAGACTTTCCAGCAAGAGGTCTTGCTGATTCCTGAAATACACTCAGGGCTTCTTTCTTAGTATACAGGTAGAAAACATTTGTCTTAATTTTCTTTGGTGTTAGAAAGAAAACTCTTTTAAATGTGTCCCTTTTCTCATAAAACTGCAATGAGATCTGCTCTGCTCCGCATTGCTTCTGATTATCACTACAAATCTGGCTAAAAGTGTCGGCTTCAGTGTCATAAGTGCTGAGATTGAGTTTTATTCTAGAGATAACCTAGTCCATCACATTTAAGGCAACTCTTCCACACACCCTCAAGATATGGACAGAATCCAACCAAATTCTTTGCCAGAATATTATACAGATGACCTCCAACTGTCTTCATTGCCATGAGAACCCTCACAAGCCTAACCTTTCCTGTCCACATCTCTGTTATCATAATAGCCTTTTGATTCCTTGTATGCATTTAGAAATTCACTCATTTCTTTTAGATTTTTATTTGTAGCATGTCCTTATTATTCATAATTTCCCTAAGTGTCTGTTGTAATGTCTCCCCTTTCATCTCTAATTCTATAATTTGGTACTTCTCTTTCTTTTGGTTATTTTTGGCTAAAGGCTGGTCAATCTTGTTAATCTTTCCAAAGAACCAAAAATCTTCATTGATTCTTTGTATTCGCCAAAAATTCTTACTAAGTTCTACTTACAGCATTCAACATCATCAGATAGAGCCAAGTACCAATTTTCTAGGCATCCCTCAATTCCATCAAGTTTACAACCAAGGTTAATCACAGATACATGTGCTATGAAAACCAGCATTGCCAAAAACATAATGATAATTTGAAATAGGCCATTTCCTTTGAAGACATGAAATCACATAGTAAAGACTGACAAACTATATTTTAATGAAAGTCCTGATGTTTTATTTGAACGCTTTGGAAATTATTGTAGGAAATGGGACATTCAATATGCCCTGTGATGGCAGGGAACTGTTCATATTGGCATGGAGGTCTGACAGAGGAAACTGCTTAATAAAGCTCCCAAGGTCAGGCCTGGAACCTCAGAGTTTAAGATAGAAACATGAACTGAAAAGAGGGAAAGTGAGTTAATAGGAGAGGAAACTTCACGATCCTCTCCCCATTCTCTCCAGAATTAAATGTGAAAAAGTGAAAACACTGCAAATACAACTTGAGTTCTTATTCCTCTCTTTGTAGATGAGTCATTATATATTTGATGCCTACTTCTTCATGCTTTACATGAAAAAGGCAAGTGTAGGGCTGGAGAGATGGCTCAAAGGTTAAAAGCACTGACTGTTCTTCCAGAGGTCCTGAGTTCAATTCCCAGCAACCACATGGTGGCTCACAACCATCTATAATGAGATCTGGTGCCCTCTTCTGGCCTACAGACATACATGCAGGCAGAACACTGTATACATAATAAATAAATAGATCTTTAAAAAAAAAGAAAAAGAAAAAAGAAAAAGACAAGTGTACATACTACCTCAGAATGTTTGTGAACAATAACATATGTTAATTTCTTACTACAATTCTAATATTTAATAAAAAATTAAAAGTAAACAATAATTATTAGTTCTTAATACTTGTTCTGTATGATCTGGAGAATGATCTACAATTACTGTACTTTGAGTTTCAAATGAGTAAGTTATTGTATTAAACAAAAGTGAAAGAACAAATAGTAAGTATAGGAGGAAGAAGCAGACAGATAGCAATATATCATTAAATCAGATACAAAATTAATCAGAGTTGACTAGAGTATTTTGATCGAACAAACACAAGAAACACCATCAAATAGTGGGCTCACAAACATCTAGCAGAAATCAACTGGAGAAGCTGTGCTGAAACTGTTAGCAAGAGTTCCTGATAAAGCTTTTTCCTCTACAGATGGGTTTTAAGCTTTGCATTCCTATCACGGGCACTTTTATACTATGGGATAAACAATAGTAACCTCTGTTTTCAATGGTTTACTTTCTAGCTCTTCTCAAGGATACAACATGACCTAAGACTTTGGAGGACATTTGACATAAACATGACTGAATATGAGATAAGGGAAGGCTTTCTTGTGCCTAGTTCACTTTCAATGAGTTTAAAAAGCACACAGTGAGTTACCAGTTTAATGCATATTATAATAGTGTATATGTCTTAACTACCTACATTTTCCTTTCATTTCTTTTTCTTTTTCATCTTTTCTTTTTCTTTCATTTTTTTCTTTTCTTTTTCTTTTTCCTTTTTTCTTTCTTTCTTTCTTTTTTTTTTTTTTTTGAGACAAGGCTTCTCTGAGTAGCTTTGGCTATTCTGGAATTCACTCTATAGACAAGGCTAGTCTTAAACTCACAGAGATCCACCTGTCTCTGTTTCCCAAATGCTAGGATTAAAGGTATCCACCACCACCACTGCCTGGCTTCCTTTCATTTCTAACAATATTTCATAAAGAGGGCATATTTGAAATTCTATAGAACATATATTGGTTCAGAATATGTAACTTGCTTACAAACATACAAGATAAATATGTAAGTGCACCGAAATATCCTCAATTAGTAAATTTTCACGAGAGTAGCAGCAATCATGACATGGATAATAAGTGAGTCTCAGTTTAGTGAATCAGTGTCCAGGCCATCAATGTTCAGGCCAAGCCTGAAGTTGTAGTCTAGGCTATGCCCGAAGATCTAGCCCAGTGGATGAGGTTCTATATATGTGGGTAATGTCTACTGCTCCAATCTGAAGCAATATACATGTACAATTAAAAGAACATATATGAGGTATTTTTTTTCTGGCTACAGACATACTAAGATTATGAGTTCATTAGAAATGTCTACATTTTCTTGATCATACTCTTACCTACAATAACAAGGACATTTGAACATAGCATTATTACTTCCTCTGACATTTTCCCACTGTTATTACACAGTCTTTATGAAAAGTGCAATTAGATATTATTTTAATCCATTTAGGGTTCTATAAAAATATTAAAAGCAGGATTACAGTATATCAATAGCATATTTATTTCTTATAATTTGGAGGCTGGGAAGTCCAAGATAAGGCACCAGTAGATTCTGTAGTGTCAGAAAGTATTTTGGTGAATACTTTCTTTTCATATATATGTGCTTTCTTGTGGCTTCCTCGGTGTGAAAGGGGCTAGGCAGCTTGCTAAGTCCTCCTTTATAGGCACAATAATCCCATCATGAAATTACTTTATTGATCTCTTCAGTTTCCCAAGGTCCCACATCCTGTACTATTACACTGAGGATTAGGTTTTAATATGAATTTTGTTGGAATTTCATCTGGTTTGGGCTTGCATAGACATGGGGAACCCAGGGGTCCAAGGGGTTAGCTATGTCTTGTGTGAGATATCTGAGGGAAAAAAATCTACATACACTATGTTCTTATGTCTGTTAACTTTATTCCTCTAAGACAAAATTCTATCAATACAGCTATAGCTCCGTCAGGCATTCAGGGCAGGAATAACACTAGATACACCAAGCTCTATATCTGACTACTATATTTCTCTGGGATGAAATCCTGTTTCTATAGCTTCAGTTCTGTCCAGTTCCCTAGCTCATAGTCCTGCTAATAACTAAACTCCTATGCTACCAGCCTCATCTTCATCCTGTTTCCTCATTCTCCATGTCCACTACCCTCTATTCAGAAAACTCTACATGAGATTTGCTTACTCTCAATGGAACCTCTGTCTTCCTCTCTTCTCTCTCCCATGCTGTTCTGTCTGTTTCTACAGAAAATGCCTGCCCTTTCTTTCCCTGAGTGGGTCTCTGACTCCTCAGGAATGTTATTCTACCTCTCACCTTGATATATAAAAACCTATTTTGTTCTCTGTCAGTTGCTCTGGAGAGCTGCTAGGCCTCAGGTCAGTGGGGGGGATAGTCTGAGTTTCATTTGCACAAGAAACAACGCTATGCATCTCCTGCCAGCTTGTCTTTGCCTATGCCAGCTTGTCTTTGACTATGTGACTTTATCCAGGTACTGGCTCCAATAGGAAATTTACCTAGAAGTTCAGCAGGTCTGAAAATATTTGGCCATGCAAGAATTTCATAGTAGAAAACAGTTGGAATATTAAAGGCTGGGTAGCACCAAATATTCATAATAAATAGCTTGCCTCTTGACAGACCCCTGGCCAGTCAAGGTATAGCTTTAATACACAGCTGAATCTCTATGATATATTCTTGCGGCCTGCAAGACATAAATCTTGTGCATGCTGTCACAATCACTGTGAGTTTATTTGTACAATTGCCCTATTGTGTCTGGAAAAGACTGTTTCCTTAAAGTCATCAACAACCTCTGTGTCTTACAATCTTTCCACATCCCTTCCTTGAAGGATCTTCCTTAAAGATACTTGATAACTAGAGGAGAGAGATGGTATGTTCCATTAAGGGCCAGACACTCCACCGTCTCCTATTCTTTGCATGTTGGCCAGTTGTGGATCTCTGTCTTAACTGCCACCTACTACAAGAAGGAAGTTTTCTGATAAGGGTTGAGAGATGTACTTATCTATGGGCATAGCAATAAGTAATTAAGAGTAATTTTAATAGTGGCTATGGAGTCTTTTAAAAGGGCAACTGTGCTTTGGGAGTTTCCTATGATATCCAGAAGACACTATCTTAGAGAATTATTTCCAGTCCTTAGATTCTCACAGTCTTTCTGCCCCCTCTTCCACAATATCCTGTGAGCTGTAGGTATAGGGGTTGTATTGTAGAAGTCCATTTGGAGATAGGCACTTGTACTCTGCATTTTGACCAGTTGTAGATCTCTGTAGTAAGCTTCTGTCTGCTGAAAAAAGAAACTTCTTTGATAAGGAGTAAGAACTTATCTATAGTTATAACATTTATATATATTCTTATAACTAACTTATCTGTAGTTGTAAGAATAAATATACTGACTTCACTATCTCTGCTTTGATGTTGGTTCTGGGTTTCTTCATTATTGAATATGCAAAGCTGATTATGTAAATGATGAATGTCATTAACATATTGTTACTTTTATTCAGATATATTAATACATATTTTATAAATTACACATCAGAAAATAATTGATTGTGAGAAGCAATGATGGATCATAACAGTGGTGTTCTTAGTATGAACATTGTGTTGTGCAAGGAGAATTTTCAAGTGTGGCAATGAACAATGACTATTTCCCCAAGGGAGAATGGACTTAAAAAAGAATAGTGTTTTATTTTATTTTGTTTTTTTAAAAAAGAACACTATATTAGTTACTTTGATCATTGCTGAAAAAAACAAAACAAAGACAAACAAGCAAAAAGACTCACAAGACACAAAATCTTGGTAAAAGCAACTTAAAGAAAGAGAGATTTATTTTGGTTCACAGTTTGAGTGTATAGATCATCATGGCAGAGAGGCATTGCATTTATATTATAAAACAATAGTTGGTTGATGAAGCAAAAAGTAAGTGCCCTGACATCATTCTGAAGATGTAAAGCCTGACTTTTCAGATACAAAGTTAAATAGCTAAAATGTATCAATGTTCATGCTGCTATGTGGCCAATACAATGAAGTCTGGAAAGAAGAAATACCTGATACTGATTAATGTAGTTTTACAGGTATTTTCTATTAAAACATGAAGACAAAACTGTTTTAAAGGGACCAATTTTTCTAAAATCAATCAATAGGTTCTACTTAAAAACAATCAACAGCTCCTCTTACTGCTAATGATTATGTTCTTACTCAATTTTGATGAATATTTCTAAAGACAAATTTCATGTAATTTTCATCTAATATTAAGAAATTCTGTTTTTTCCCAGCAAGTTGAACTCAGAGAGTGATAGAAAATATTGAAAAAAGTTATAGCCACTCTAAAGCTATAACGTACATTAAGCCAGTGTTAGAAGAAGTGAAAGCTTCTTACATGTTTGACATTTATTTGAACTCTTATGATTCTTGCATTTGTAAAAGAATGGTTCCTCATGTTGAGTGGGCAGTTATAGTTTCCTTTATCTTTTAAAATAAACCACTGTTGAGAAACTGTTATATCAAATGTTGGTGTTAACTCTATCAAGTTTAGGGACGTTTAGACACAGAGGAATGACAAAATAACCAGCCAGATGCCCAGATATTTGGCACCTCTGAAATTCCCCTGAAGTGATGGCCAGCTCCTCACAAAGTCATTTTGCTGATCTTGCTTTGAGGGTATGCCTGTAATTACCACACATGTCCCGGGGAATACTGGTGAATTTTAAGCTGGCATGAATCTTAAATGTGCTAAAGATGTTTGTTATTTAAAGAACCCATGGGTAACTTTCTTTTTTAAAGGAAAGAAGCATTTCATTAGGAAAGTTGCTATCATCTCTTCCTTTTTTATAAGTCTATAAAAATTGTATGTCACTATGTAGAAATGGATTTTTAAGACAAATTGTGGTTATTTTAGAATTATTTCTATTATATGTTTTCATTTTATGCCATCTATCTTACAATGTAATAAAATTTTCATATTTAGGACTTCTTGGCTGACAAGAATATAGATATTCTGTTTAGTGCCCTTGGGTTTGCTTTTCCAAATGTCCTCCAGGAAGAGCAAACTTCAACTGAGCTTAGGACTTTGAGAAGAGGTGAGCATGCTGCCCTTTGGTTAGACAGGCAGAATGCACTCTAATAATCACCATCACTTCCTGTCTAATCTTTGGGGTCAAGAGCAGAGTTTTATTCTTTATATATTCTTCCTCATACAGGCATTTTTCAAAAGTATTAAACATACTGGAAAGATCAAGTAAACGGGTTTCAAACAGAGCTCAACCAACACATGCCTGCAGATTTCTTTCATATTCAGAAGCTTCTCATTTCTCCAGAATGCTCTTGAAGTTTGGTGTCTCCTGATGATGAAGATGATGATGAGATTCTCAGGATCAGCAGGTTAGGAATGAAGTCTTAACTTTGCTTGGACTTCCTTAGTGAACTGAATCTTTGTTTCAGTAAGATGCTTAGGTGATCTTAGGTATGTTAAAGGCAGAAGACTTAGTTAGGCCACTTAAAATAAACCAGACTATTCTGAAAAAAGAAAATGATCGTTGGTCCTTGACCACTCACCATCTCTATTATCTGTATAGTTATGGCCAAATGTAATATTTTTCTAATCCTTGGTTTCCTAATACCCTAGTGATGATTTTATAATAAATACACCTTAATCTTACATTTAATTGAGATAATATTAACTGTATGTACTTCTTTCCTCCTCCCATCTGTATCTTGTTTTTATATTTTTATTCTTAATGTTGAAAATGAATGCATTCTGTTCAAGTCACCGAATCTGTGGCTTAGGCTATAAATGATCTTATAATTGGAAACAAATGATATAGCAATGGTTTTTGTGACAACCAATAGAACACTCAAAAGTGGTTTATAATTATACATAAAATACATATACAGATTACATATCCTGAGCAGAATATGTGTTTTTGCACCTTAATGTGGAAAGTCTTGATTCTTACTTAACAGATAGAGTCTGCAGCATGGTGCTTCTAGTTTTTTTAAATAAATGAGATGGATTCCAGACTTACTGTATAGAAAGAACAGGCCCTTGTGGTCTGATTGGGTAAAATTGAGAGTTTCTATCTCTGCTTTGCTTATTTGAACAGGGGCATTGGAGGTTGAATGTCTAGGACATCAGTAGCCTGAACCAGATTCAACTTTGATTCTGCCAACTGATACTATGTGATGTAAATTTGCAATTCTGTGGTCAACAACATAAATGTTTTCTTAAATATATTTAATATTTTTTCTTCTTCTCTTTTTCCTTTCTTCCCCCTCTCCCTCCCTGCTCCTTGTTACAAAGGAAATTAAGATTCTCTTTTGAGTTTTAGCTTTGCTAATAAAAGAGTTTATAAACATACTCACAAGAATGGAAACAATAATTTTATTAGAGTTTGAGAAACAAACAAAAAAGGCACACATGCTGTAAATTTAGGCATATGCCAGGAGGAGGGAGAAGGAGAGAAAGTTATGGTTTTAAAATTTGGCATAGAAATCAGAGACACAGTGAGAAAACACTGAATCTCAGGAAAAGCATGCTTAGGGTTTGATCAGTATCTGAAAAAGAGATGAACATGCTTAGTCCTAGCTGCAGATCCGAGTTCAAAGGGCACCCAGTTCTATCTAGGCTCTGGTGTCTCAAGACCAAGGCCATATGATTAGAAATAGAAATAGTTTATTTAAGAATGGAAATGTACTTCTGAGAGTGGAGGAGAACTAGGGGCCAAGGAAAGCATAAAAAGCATCAGGCCTAAAGGTGCATTTTTTCTATAGGACATTTACATAGCATTTGCCTGTCCTCTGTATTTCTTGGGCTTTTTTTGTTTCCTATATAAAGCTTGGGTGAGGAAGGACTTCCATTCAGTCTCTGTAAACTATCTTCTTTCATAGGAAAATCTTGATGTTTCCGTCTCCAGTTCTTACTCTTCTGTCTTGCGTGGCCCCCCTTTTTCCTTATTTCTTCCTTCTGATACAGGGTTTCTCTGTGTGTCCCAAGCTGGCCTTAAATTGCTGATCCTTTTACCTCTACCGACCTCTTGAATACCAGGGTAATAAGCATGTACCATACTGCTTGGTTCCTAGTCCCAAGTGACCCAGTCTTTTATTTTATTTTATTTATTTATTTATTTTTTTTTGGTTTTTCGAGACAGGGTTTCTCTGTGTAGCTTTGCACCTTTCCTGGAACTCACTTGGTAGTCCAGGCTGGCCTCAAACTCACAGAGATCCGCCTGGCTCTGCCTCCCAAGTGTTGGGATTAAAGGCGTGCGCCACCACCGCCCGGCGACTCAGTCTTTTAGAGTGACTGCTATTAGATAAGAGTTAAACAAATTTTCAATATATACTGATTCAATGGGCCATCAATTATGAGGTACCTGATACAACGTATGAGATATTCTGCTTTCCCAAATGATAATCTGTCAGTTTATGGCTTGTTAAATGAAACTAATTCACATTAGGTTTCTGTCTTTTTGATAATCATGAGACTGCAATATGTGGATTTTGCAGGCAGTTCTTCCTTCATTGTGTTGTTTTTTCATTCTTTACATCCTCCCATGAGTATGTATAATTATTTATTGTGTTGTCAGTAGCTAGCAATAAAATATACTTAAGAGAAAACACAGTAAGATACAACATTTCTCCTGCGTTTTGACAAATAACATAAGTTAAGGGAAGAATATGGTTTAACTTTGGAGAAACACAGTTTGAATTATATAGAATAAATCAAGTATCCCACCACTTGCCTTCTATATTTAGAAAGTATCTTCTGGGAACCTGAGGCATACCTTGTCGTTATCTTCTCTTTTCCTCTCTTTTTTGTTTGCCAAACATTAACTTCTTCTAAATCTTTCATAACACTTTTAAGAGAACAAAACTTATCCATTCTACCAAAGGATTTCTTACTTATCTAAAGATAAGTATTTCTCTTTGTTAGGATGACTTACGACTGATTGGAAATCCACATTGGAGGAGAACAATCATTAATTGATGAGCATGTGCAAGATCTATCTTGAAGGTTAAATCCCCTCTGTCAGTGACTTCAGAGAGCGTTCAAATTAATAAAATGGAAAGTGTGTAATCATTTGCAGTAATAATTGACTTAATGTAGCTCTTTGGGTTAAGCTGACTGAATTCTTTGGAAATATGACTATAATGCTTTACTATCTAATTTTGTTTCAGATGGCCAATGGTCACCAAAGGCATTTTGTTCTCAACTGGAACTTACTCTCATGCAGATAGTGAGATCACTTGTTTTTGCTACATGTGTATTAGAAACCACAAATGCTAACATTAAGAATTGATCAACTATTTGATATCAAAAGTATAAATATTAACTCAATCATAAGAAGTCTTAACATTTAAAATATCAATGTAAATAACAGTGTCATGAATACATTTGACTACATATTTAAAACTAGTACTCCAATCTTTTAGGGTGACTCACTTTACTGAACTCACAGAACTCTAGTAGCACATAAGTTTGTCTAGCTTCATCTTAGAGAGCTACATTTTAATACACATCAGGCACAAAATACTGCATAGAAATGTAAAGTTGTATGGGATGGAGAACAGCCAGGGCAGGCTCAGAGATTTTAATCCTTAAAGCCACAAAGAGTCAGGATTGAATGACATTCTAAGAATTCAGGAGACAAAAAGGAATGAATCCAAAAGATGTAAAATGAATTTTTGGGGAACATAGAATAGGAGGTGTATGTGACACAAGTGCTTGAACTATGTTCACTGCTGTGTAAGGCACACTGAAGTACACACAGCTTTTATACAAGACAGTCTTATTTCATGGCCTATGCTGCCTGATTATGAATGTGCCTTAGTTCCCACCTGGACAGTTCATTGGGCTACATGGACAGCAGAACACAAACTTTGTGCTTATAAACATTTACAATTTGATTTAAATAAAATAAAAAAGCAATACGCCGGGCGGTGGTGGTGGCGCACGCCTTTAATCCCAGCACTCGGGAGGCAGAGCCAGGCAGATCTCTCTGAGTTCGAGGCCAGCCTGGGCTACCAAGTGAGTCCCAGGAAAGGCGCAAAGCTACACAGAGAAACCCTGTCTCGAAAAACAAAACAAAAATAAATAAATAAATAAAAAATAAATAAATAAATAAATAAAAAATAAAAAAGCAATAGGAATTGTGGTCAGCAATATGCATTTAGGTTTATATTTAGCTGGGGAGTTTTCATGTCAGGTAGGGGTTCTGCATAATCTTTTAAATCTGGGGAAGTTGCTATCAGAAAGTTAGCATTGATTATATCACGAACGAATACAGAAAGATTAAAAAGTCAAGTAAGACAATGCATTTGTGTCCATATAGAGGGGGTCTTTGAGGAATCACCCATTTCTACACTCTTCTCTGTAGGTTTCAGTCTCTGTTCTAGCTCTGAACAGAACCTGGGTACTGGTCAGCAATAGGCCCATCCCCCAGTATCAACAAAGGCAGTAGGGAATTTCAAGGGATGCACAATAGATCTGTAACCCCATTGGTTGAATGTGTTTCTCCCTGGAAACTTCTTACTGCCTCTGCTGATTCTGGGGTGGGGGATGGGTTCTTCTCTCAAACTGAAAACACATGGAGGCTTTTGCAGCCCAGGAACCCAGGAGGTTATCTGCTGCTATGGCCAGGCCCCCTTGTCCCCTTGTTCTTTGTGATGGAATGGACTTCATCTAGTGCCAGGGTGGGTTCCTCTGATCTGTATACCTGTGTCATGAGAAGCTGCTGTGTTTTCTCCTTTGATCCTAAGTTTGCTTATTTAATATATTTTTTGATGTTTTCCTCCATTGGCTCTATGAAAAGGATGCCTGTGGAGTGAGAAGTGGAGAAAGAGGAAAAGTGAACTTTAAATTTTTTATATTTATTTATTTTTCTTTCTTTTTTTCCCCTGTAAAAGTATGGATGTCTAATGCTTTCTGTCATGAGTCTTATTATATTTTTCTGCAATACAATGTGACCTGTGTGGGACAAAATGTGGCCAGATAATGCAGTTACCTGGTTAGCACCAGGAAGGAAGACAAAGGCCTCTTACACCCAGTCATTTCTGAGAAGAGCTTGGGTGCTGATCCACCACAGGCATGTATCATGGGTCAAAGATGCACAGTGGATCTGTAACCCTGTTGGAGAGTATGGCCACAGGATCCTGTGACTGTGAATGACATGGATGAAGTTCACAACCAGAAATCTCAGTTAGTTGTCTTTGTAGACTACAGGTATCAGAGTGGCAATAATAGATCTGCTTTGCTTTTGACAGATTGTCTCATTTAGCTGGATGATTAAAATATAGTGACATTCAATAAGTATTTTGAATGTTTGATCAATACCTTTATTTTGTTTAATTAACTAAGAGTGAAAATTTTAGACAAGTCATTAAGGAATACTTTCAATTAGTAAGTTTTAATTATCTTCAAATCAAAGCTGCTTACCTAAGTGATACTGAAGACTGTCTCCATAGAATGCTTTCCAAACAGACCTACAAGGTGATTCAAGAGATTATTTGGAAGGCCTAATGGATTAAAATGGATTCTAAAAGAGGGTCTTCTTTGATTGAGACCACCAGCAAATGGCAGCTAAAGACTAGTCTATATGCCCAGAGTTTACATTTGCAGTAGAGGCCCAGAAATGTCTCCTGCATGAATACTTTATATTGCTTAAAATCTAAATTATGGAATCTGCTTGTAATGTTATTTTTGACTCACTGGTAAAGAGATATTAATAGGATAGAAATGGGGGCTGTGGAAGGAGTTAGCTGCTTTTACCACCCACTTTGGTTTGAGAGCATCAAAGGAAAATTACATATGGATGCATTGAAAAACTAATGGCTGTGCCTGCACCACCAGTCATGGGCCAGTTGAGCTAGGAAAACAGGGAGAACATTTAGTTTAAATCCCAGAGTAATGAAAAATAAACTAGCTCAGCTGAGTCACACAGGTAAGAAGGAAGTAGGACCTGGAGCTCTGAGCAGAGTGGAGAAATTTACAGCAGTGTGTTGCTAGTAGTAAAAAAGTTAAAACAACTCAAATAGCTATCAAATACTGGAGAGAAATAAAATGTGGCTTATTCATACAATAGAATATTATTAAGACATAAAAATGAAGGAGAAACTGACAGATTAAATGACTTTGGTGAACCTTCATAATTTCATTTGTAGATCTTTCCATTTTTAATCTATAAATACATTTGGGGTTATAAATTATAAATGTACTGTCTTCTGTCAACATTGTATACTTCTATTTGATGATTTCTGTGTCAAACATTATATGGAAATGTTTCCAAGTATTTTCTGTATTAACTGTGAATGAATAGAACAAAATAAATTGCCTGTGATGGAAAAAAAAAAAGAAAAATAAACTAGCTCAGCTGAGTCACACAGGTAAGAAGGAAGTAGGACCTGGAGCTCTGAGCAGAGTGGAGAAATATAGAGAACAGGATTTGAAGAGTTTGCCATGCAATATGAGCCACCTGCAATGGGATAGTTCCCACAGTGCTTTGAGTCATGTCTATCCCATGGCAGGAGCTTGACCTCTGGCTTTTGGCCTCATTGTGAAATTGAAGGGTCCCTTTGGTTATACTTGTTCCATGCATACTCTGTGCATTTATCATGAGTCATCATTCACCCAAGTAAATGCTGTTTTTCATTGTTCAGCTAAATTACTTTGTTGTACAGACAAACCTGTCAACCCACACAAGAGGAGACTCTGATATTTTAATTTAATTAATGTATTTATTGTGATATAATAAAAAACATCTGTTGCTATCAGTCCTCTTGGGTCAAGGACTCTGGGGAATGTGTATGGTTGTGCCACTGCGGTTACAGACTATTCTTTCTGATTCTGGAAGCTCACCTGTCTTGGTTTGGCATCTCACTTCTACATAAAGCATGCAAAATCAGGGAAGTTGGAGACATCTCACTAAGCAGGCCCTGACATTAGGTCTTGGAGATTGTTTCCAACTGACATAACC
The DNA here is from genome assembly GCF_049852395.1 of Peromyscus maniculatus bairdii. Lineage (NCBI taxonomy): Eukaryota > Metazoa > Chordata > Mammalia > Rodentia > Cricetidae > Peromyscus > Peromyscus maniculatus. The sequence continues at coordinate 38,536,970 of NC_134873.1, read as the reverse complement.
TGTCACACTAATCTTAAAAGGTCTTATAATAAAAAAAAAACTCAGAGTCAGATATTGGGGTGAAAGCTGAAAGATCAGAGAAACAGAACAAGCCAGCCATGATCTTACCTCTACAAAATTCTCAGTCTCAAGAGAGTGAGTTCCTGTTTCCTCATGCCTTATATACTTTTCTCCACCCTGCCATCATTTCCTGGGATTAAAGGCATGTGTGCTTCCCTGTAAAGGCATGAGATCTCAAATGTTGGGATTAAAGGTGTGTGCCACCATGTTTGGCTCTGTTGCCAGTGTGGCCTTGAAGTCACAGAGATCCAGATGGATCTCTGCCTCCCAAGTGATAGGATTATGTGTGTCATCACTGTCTGGCATCTATGTCTAATCTAGTGGCTGGCTCTGTCCTCTGATCCCCAGATAATTTTTATTGGGGTGCACAATGTACCACTACAATAACCCTCCTAGGGACCTGCTTGCACCAGCTCCATCATGTTGTTTCTTTAATAGGAAGATTGCCTGTGAAAGGGTTATTGAGTCAAAGACAATGATTAGCACCCAAGTCCTTATCCATTTCAGAAGACGTGTCTGTCATTTTGGCAGAAGAGTTTTCCTATCTTTGTGGAAGAAAATTGTTTTTGGCTTGTTACCTTTTAGGAGTCAAGCTTCCCATAGCCTCACAACTTATCAGCTTTGCTTTATAGAGATAAACTCTCACATTCAGTAATGTATAAATTTGAAATCCAAGTCATGGTTGTAGTCGTGATAATGTGAGAGGGGAAGGCTAAGAAACCCATTTTTTTAAAAATATTGTTTTCAGAGGAGAAAAACAACCAGATGCTTTCAGAATCTGATGTTGGGGAGGAGGAGTCCTGTTTCAAGAAGCAAAAGTAAGTAAAAAATCATTTCTTGTCTTTGTAAAGTGAATTCCCCAGTCACAATGCAATACCAGGGCACACGTACTCCTCTCAATCCTTCAGTGTGAATTGTCAAGTGTCTGTGGCCAGATAGAAAGGACAGGCTGGCCAGGATCTGGCTCCCTTATATGTACATGTTTAATGAACACTGATTAGATGAGCTTCATGCCATACAGCATTATGTCTATAATGCAAGACATCTGTTGAATGTGTGCATGAACAAGGAAGCGGGAGGCTCAGGATTTTTGCTCATTGGCACCAAACATAGGACAAACCAAACAAATCCTCATCAGAGGTGCTTGTAGCTTGCACTCTACTTGCTTGTGCCCTTTCTGGTTCCCAAATAAAGGCAGAATTCCATAATCATGTGGCATAGCAGCCCACTGGCCACCTCTCTGGACCTTGGCCAAATATCTTATGCACCAACAGCACTAGAATTTTTCATTCTCCTCTGGTGGCTTAGCAAGTGACAGGAAAAGCACCCAGATGTAAACAGCACACTGAGCCAGCAGGAAGACTGGAAGGGGGCCAGCCAGGCCCTCCCAGACAACACTGTGTGGTGTAAGGGACCTGGCACAAGCCAGCCCCTTACCCTCCTGGCCAGCACAACTGATATTGTACATGCTAATTATGAGAGGCCTGTTAAAATGTGAGATTTCACTTTAGATTGGACTTGACACTTCAAACACACTGACAAAGTTGTTTCCCAAGAGCATCAAGCAAGGGACTGAACTATTAATCAAAGGTAGGCCAGGCTGTCACACCTACTTTGCTTTGAAGTTCTCACGCACATGAAGAAGCAGAAATGAGGGGAAAGCAGACATTTTAAAAGGGTTATTCCTCCTTGAATTGGGCAAGGTGGGGCATAGACCTTGGACATTTGTTGAAGTCCAGTCAGCAAGCACATGCTGGCTTAGAAGAGTCTAAGACAATGGGAGATCTGCAATGGAATTCATATTATATATATGAATAACACATACATGAAATTTTAATACATAGAAATATTAATGTATTATTACTTGTATGAATTTCTAAGCAATGTAAAATCAGAGAATTCTGAGTTTTATATTCAGACCTGTACCTTCTTACCTTCTTTGCTTTAAAACAATTAAACAATAGCTATTTATTGAATTCAATATTTCTTACAATGTATTTTGATTACATTATCCTCTTATTCCTCCCATACCTACCCTTTCCAACTTTACCTCCCTACACTTGGAGTTTTCACCGCCCCCACCAAGTACAGTTTGTGTTGCCCAAGTGCTCCCCTCACTTGTGGGGAATCTGTTTCTGTGTGCTTTGTCTGTGTGTGTGTGTGTGTGTGTGTGTGTGTGTGTGTGTGTGTGTGTGTTTCTGCTTTCCATAAAACTTGGCTAAGCACTGAGCACTGTTTTTCCTACCTTTTTATTCTTTAAGTTGGTGGATAAAAGGAACCCTTTTCTGAGGCCTAGATGACCTCACCATGATATCATCTCGGGAGGGCTCTATCAGGATTTCAAGGAATCTCCTGCTAGAAGGGGAACTGGATGAAGCCCTGGAGGCATCCAGAGTATGAACTTGTCTATGCTGTTTTGATTGTGGTCTGAAGCTTTGAAGAACTACTTGGCATCTCCTCCCTTCCTTAGAGTTCTCACTTTTCAAACACAACAGATTTGGTAAAGTGCTGGTAAGGTTGAGTCTTGATTACCATCCAGTTTTATGCCTTTTAAATCTATGCTTTTTAAACCCTGTCATGGACATTTTAAAAAGTTTGTTATTTTTTGAGAAGAAGAAAAATGAATTTTCCAACCCTAGGAAAATATGAATATCAATTCTTTTCTGTAAGCTTGAGTTGTTCTCTTTTCCCACTTATAATCACATGAAATGAAGAAGTAGAAACAGAAATTAATTTTCTCAGTTCCTGGTTTCTGTGCTTTTTCTAGGTCTTTTTCCTAGCCTAAATGCATCACTCCAGCTGCACAGCTGTCTTAGAACGTCCCTAAGTTAGTGAATCAGAGCAGACCCCGCTATCTCTCCCTTGCCTCCAAGGCTTTTATGAGGAATGTTCTATATTGGAGTTCATGTTTTAGCCACAGCCAAACTTAGTCCAATGTTTCCATGATCATGAATTCTATCTGCTCATTAAAGGCTCAAACTTATAGTGTTGGCTACTTGGATGTACCCTTCTCAGAGGAGAGGTGTTGAGAAAGCTGTCATATTGGAAGGTCAAAGAGGTCAAATCACAACAGAAAACTGAAATGATGTCTTTGCTTTCACCTCCTTCTTTTAAACCAGGTACATTGGAAATCTTGCATGCTGCTGATAGAGTTATTGCCCAAACATGGGTTTGACAAATATACAAAAGAAGAATATGGAAATATCAATAAACTCACATTCTTATGATGCAAATGCCAGTAGATTAACACTTGTCTTGCAGTGGATATATGGATTATTCTCCATCCTTAACAACAAAGATAATGTCTGACACAGTTGCTGAGCTCTGGGGCCCTGATAGATGGTGGCTCTGGCTCATGTAATCTTGCATCTCTGGTGCTTGTCACAGGGTGCCCATTGTGTTGGACAGTTTACACTGAAGCTCTGTGTGGAAGCTGAAAACCTTTGTGCCACACCTTATATAGCTTGGTCCTGGAAACACAACTTTGGAGGTGAGAGAATGAAGAAAGGACAGACATGTACAGACAAGCTGGGATCAGGTGGGATATTGTCTTAGTCAAGTGTTCTATTGCTGTGAAGAGACACCATTATCATGGTAACTCTTACAAAAGAAAGCACTTCATTGGAGCTTGCTTATATTTTCAGAGGTTTTGCCCACTATCATTATGATGGAGAGCATGGCAGCGCACCAACAGATACGGTGCTGGAGAAGTAGCTGAATGTTCTACATCCAGATCTGCAGGCAGAAGGAAAAGTGAGACACTGGGCCTGGCTTGGGCTTTTGAAATCTCAAAGCCTATTGCCAGTGAAACACTTCCCCCAATGAGGCGATACCTCCTAATCCTTCTCCAAGTAGTGCCACTCCCTGATGACCAAGCATTTAAATATATGAGTCTATGGGGTCCATTCTTATTCAAACCATCACAATTTTGTTAGCTCTGATGGAGGGCACCAACAACTGTGCAATAACCTAGAACCTCAGCACTTTTTATTTTGTATAGCACAGCAGTAGGAGTAAGCTTGTCTTGGTAGGAGGTCTCTGTTGGGGAAAGTCTCAGGCTGTAAACAACCAGGAGAAAGAGGAAGCTTTGTGTTTTCTGTACACTTTGTCAACATGCAGACACAAACCAGAGGAAGGCTTTGCCAGTTCCTTAGTCCTGACCTGAGGAAGGCTTAGTCCCATCGGTCTGAGATATTGAGGTTCTTGACACAATTATGCCCATGTCCATAACATATATTTACTCAGGATTCCATTTATTTCTTACACGTGAACTCAGTGCTTCCTCTGTTCCTCACACTTGATAAAGCCACAGGCTCTTTGTAACCTGAGAACCTGCATGCATTGATTTAGACAAGAATGTTAGTTATAAATGAATACCAACTTCTGGCAGAACATTTTCTTTTATTTGTACACATTATTTAAGAAAGGTAAAATAGTAAAAGTCTCATCTAAGTGATACATTCAATACTTTTCACATTTGAATGAAGAAAAGAAATAAAAAGGAAAGAAAAGGACATGACTACTCCTAGGTATGGTGGAGGAGAAAGTTTATTATATTTATATGGGAGAGTATAGTCAGGTAGGGTAGAGACATCTGGGAGAGTCCAAAGTAGACATGACCAGACTGAGCAGGGCCATGTAGGGAGAGGGAGGGGAAGGGAGAGGAGAGAGAGGAACAAGGTGTAGCCAGGTCCTAAGGGGCAGGTAACCAAAATATTTGGATTATATAGGGAAGGGTCTCTGGTGGAAGAACAGCCCAGGCCCTGGGCTGGAGATTTCAGGGTAGAGGGTGAGGTATAACAGCCATACCCTATAACAGGTGGGGACTGAGGGATGCTGGGAGAACCTGCAGGCAGGTCTGCTTTTATATGTTAAATAGGCATCTCAGCTGTGGGTTTGGAACTTTACAACATTGATCTTCAGGAACTCCATTCTATGTGAAGTACTTGACATTTCCTTGGGCTTGGGGGAGAAACTGGACTTGAGGATGGACACAAGGGAGCTTGGTACAAGGCCATAAAGAGTCTCAGCTTTGTACCTACTGGCAAAGTAGCAAATCATTTGCTGTATATTTTTTTTATTTTGGTGTATGTGAAGTGGAGGTAGGTTCAATCCTGGTAGCCTACTTACAGTCAATCACAAAGAAACTCAGCTGCTGTGGTTGGGTTATTCTCATGACATCTATCTCTGAGGTTTTGGATTAGCATAGAGGAATATTTTTATGTCCTAAATAGAAGGATAGAGTATCCTTCTGTGGGCAGTGGGTAAAGTACTTGGAAGGATATAGCGTGAATGAGATTAGAGCTCTGTGGTCCAAACCCTGAATTTTACTAGCCCGTGAGACCTGGGTATGCTTTACATTTCTAGTTCATCTGTCTAGCATACTGGGCAACAGGGAATGAAGTGACTTAGTAATGAAAAGTTTTTAACCAGGAGTTGAATCTCTTTCCAACTCAACTCAGAGCATCATAATCCTCACTCGGATCAAAATCTGTTATAAGGGAAAACTGAAAATTTATTAAGTATTTATATTTTACTAATTTGACAGATCAAAATGCACTGGATTTTCAGAATTTACCACTTTGGATCTCTGGATGCCTACTTACTTATGCTTCATGTCCAGATACTTTGGAATTTATTTTTATTTTTAGCTTATAGCAACAGACACTTCAAAATGAACTCCTATGCACTTCAGTCAAATCCTCAGGTTCTTTTTTAGCAATTAATCCTCAGTGCCTCATGGATAATATCTGGGGAAAGTGTTTTTGGTTGAACATCTTGGTGACAGCAGTGATGCTTAATTTTTACTTACCAAACTGTCCTACATTGTTTTACATTCAGGATCAGATCTGACATAAACAAGCATTATTGTTAACCCAGAACACATTTTGAGAAACAGAACTTTAGAGAATGAAAGATCCTTTCAAGTGTCTAGTGATTGGTTTTTGGAGTCCCTGTGGGGAAAGGACTGGGTGAGCATGGGCCTCTGGCTTCTGGATGTCAGCATTATAGTAACATGGATGTGTGCTGCCTTGGTAGCTCCAGAATTGGCAGTGTCATGTGAATTGCTTGCTCCCAAGACTATGCAGATATGTATGGAAGGGAGTTTTTGTCTTTATCCTCCAAGTTTCCTAGAGTTCACATTTGTCCACAGATAGACTCTGTATTTTAAGAGGAAGTGACAGAAGATCAGGGTGTTCAGGAAAAAGAATCAACATATCTTAGAGGAGCATGTTGCTGGAATCACTTTTGCCTTAAGCTAAGCACTGATTTTCCTGAATGGCATTTATTGTGGTTTTTGTGCTTTATAGAGGCTTTGCAACTTGGCACTTGTTACCTCATACAAGCTTCTAAAATTAGTATAAACTAACTCCAAGTGTCTAAGAAGGCTTTGAATCCCATCAGACCTTGCCTCAGGACTCCAGAGTTTATAGAAACACCTAAGATCATCCTTCCTAGAACCGTTTTTGGACGTTTGTGAACCCAAAAAGATAAAGATGGAACTCAGTCTCTGGCTATTGACCTGGTGTAAGTTCTGAGGTTGTGATGGTGGCAACAATGAGCAAGACTGGATAAAGACACAGCACTTCATGAAAGCAAGTTGGTGAGTAAGACCTTACTGGATCCTCAGCTAATATCCCCTCTATTTTCTTGCATCCAGATATATAAACTTACATGGTTTGTAGATTTGGGATCTAGATGCCAGAAATTTTATTTTCAAGCTCTCCTGGAATGTCTTCTGTGGAACCCGAAACTCTCTCTATATGTCAAGTCCAATAGAAATATTACATAACTTGAAAGAAGAGTGATGCCTTTTTCACATCTACCTGGTATTGCTTCTAAAGGTAAGGCTCAGAAACTCAGGCAGAGCTGGTAATTTCTGAGCTCTCATGACTCATAAGCAAACCATATCTGTTTGTTTTTATTTAATTTTGCAAGTTTTATATAGAGTTCCCATAAATAAAACATTGTGCTTTGAGAATGTGAGGGCATGAAAACAAATGCAGCTTAGCCCAGTGCAGTGGCGAATACTCTAGATTTCAGAGATTCTTCTTAGGAACCTTAAGTTTTACATTAGAAAAAGATTATTGGGCTCAAAAATGTTACCCAAATGCACATTTCCTTTCTTTTTTACTTATACTGAAAATTGCTTTTGTGCAGCCTATTTTTCTGTGCCGTAGTCACAAAGGATTCAGTAACTCTGTCTGTCCAGTGCGGATAGCATGTGGCCACAATTGAGAGCCCTTCTGTCCAGTCTTGGCAGAGCTCTGTCAATTACCACAAATGCATGGGACAAAAGAGAACTTGAGTTTTTGTTTTATCAGTGAAACATATCGATGACATGTGCTTATGAGATAGCACACAAAGTTGCTATATTTGCATATTTATAATTTATTATTTATTATTTTTTAAAGATTTATTTATTTATTATGTATACAATGTTCTGCTTACATGCATGCTTGTGGGCCAGAAGAGGGCACCAGATCTCATTACGGATGGTTGTGAGCCACCATATGGTTGCTGGAAATTGAACTCAAGACCTCTGGAAGAACAACTAGTGCTCTTAACCACTGAGCCATCTCTCCAGGCCCCATATTTGTAGTTTAATAACGAGCACTTTTGTAAATGATTCCCATTCTTTTCCTGGGATATTTTCTGTCTCTTCTAAGAGCAACCTGAAGAAATCTGTAAATACATACCTATTTCTATATATTTTTATTTTAGTATTGTAAAGGGGCCCCAAAATACCTTGACCACACAGCAGCCATGACAGGTTTAGGGGCCTAGACACAGCTTCTGTGACAGGCTTACTGGTAGGCAACACCCAGATCCAGGAAAAGCCTTAAGCTGATACCACCCAGGGATGAGGAAGAACCTGACATCCCCAATTTTCCAACCATTAGATAAGGTGGCCAGATGTCCTTGAGTCTAGCACACACCTATTTTTGTTTTACAGATACCCCTAGACAATTGTCAGCCAATCAGGGTCCTGGACCCTGGAAATCCCCTCACCCCAACCTCTGCTATAATAAAAACTCTGCCCCACTTGAGCTCAGGGCTCTCTGCTCTCACCCCTGTGTCAGACAGACAGAGGGACCAAGCTCAGAGCTTGAAATAAAGGCTCTTTGCTTTTACATGTGGGATTCGGTCTCTGTGGTGGTCTTTTGAGGGTCCCCATGATCTGAACATAACAGTATCATTAAGTTTATCCAGTAATATTGTAGACCCTATTTCTGTATTTGTAACAGATATGGGTTAGAATCCTGGTTGTTTTGCAAAGGGGATATCAGAGTATTGGAAAATTGTCTGTATTCGAAAGAAGGGGAATAGCCAAGAACAGATCATAGAGGGTAGGGCAGAGGAGGTATATGTATACATGAAGAATTTAATTATATTTGTCCTACACAGGGAACAATGTTCTTCCTAGAACCCATAGGTTGCCAAATAAGAATCCCAGTGTCATGTGTGGTTTCCTTCCCATGGAGTTGTTGTCAGGGGTGTCTCAGAAACCCTCAGAAAATACAGGCCAATGCCATTGCTCTTGGATGGCCACCAGAACCTGATTAGACACTATTGCTGAAAACATCACATATTTCCAACACAGGACATGGAAACATCAAGTGAATTATGACCAGGAAGTTTTTTCCCTGATGGCTTTCATAGGACTAGAAGGTACTTTTTAAGCTGTTGAGAGAGCTCATTTAGCTGTGAACCATGTGAGTTAAGAACAGGTCTTTGCTGATAGTTTTTTGTTTGGTGGGTTTTTTTTTTAAATGGGATTTGCATGTGTGAATGTCTGTGTCTCTGCATTTATATGTGTTTCTTGTGTTTTATTTTTTTACTCCCTTTTTTGTTTGTTTGTTTTGTCCTATTCTGATTTGTTTATTTTTATTTTATTGTATTATTTATTTTTTTGGATGCTTGTTTGTTTTCTAATTAGAATGAGAAAGAAAGGGTGTGGATTTGGTGGGTGGGAAGGTAGGGAGGATCTGGGAGGAGTTGAGGGAGGGGAGACCATAATCAGAATATATTGTATGAAAAAAGCCCATTTTCAATAAAAAAGAAACGAAAAAGACACCCCCCCCCCTACACACACACCCAAAGATGCTCATGCTAGCAACAGTGGAATGAATATTAAGGTGACCAAATGTTTTTTGATAGGATTTAAGGCCTAGACCACAGGAAAAATAACATGCCTGGTATGATAAATTTCATAAAAATTTATGGTCCAGGAGCTGGAAGGCCCTGAGGTAAACCTCCAATTACTATTTTGCTAAATATCTCCTTATCTGTAGATTAGTGCAGCTCTCAGATCTCATTAGAGAAGTTTCTTTGTGCAGTGAACCGCCGTTAACTCAAATTCACAACTGGCTTAAGTGCAGAGACTAAGTGGCTATGGAGTCTTAATCCACAAAGAGGACATCTATATTAAAGACCCCTAGAAGGCTTGGGTACCACTGTGGAAGAGGGGGTGGAAAGATTATAGAGTTCAAGGTTAGGCAGTACCAGAGTAAAAGCACCTTTTGGACATGACAGGACCACAGCATTCATGATCTTATGGTAGCTGTGACTGCCTTCACAAGATCAAGCCAATCAACTCTCTAGCATGGGAAGGGAGTGGCATGTATTCTCACCCGTAATTGAGGCGCTACCATTGATGGTTTCTGGGGGGAAACTGAGAGTTGATTCTCTTTAAGGGTTTAGTCCTCAGAAGGTGGACTACAATGTTCCAGTGGATGGTCCCACACCTATGAGTATAAGGGCATCACAAAGTAGACTTGGTGGTTTATAAAAAATAGAGGATACAAAATTGGGAATGGCGAGGAGATAGAAAGTAGTTCTGGAAGAAATTAGGGAAAGAAGTGGGGGATGAATATGATCAAAATGTACACATTTACTTGAAATTATCAAATAATAAAATAGTATACTGTGGGAGTCCGTTTTCAGGTTCCTCGTGGCTTTACCCAGCAGGTCCACATAGAGTATGATTAGGACCACGGGCCTGAGTGCAGGTGTCTGAGATGGTCTGCACTTGGCTGTGCTGGGGGAGGAGGTCATTTGTTCCACCCCTTGGCATCTCTTAAAAACCCTGGGGCAGAGACAGTCGGGGCCCGTTGGAAAAGGTTCCAGGCCCTCTCGAGGCTATCCTTTATTTTCTATCTTTTTATCTCCTCAAGATTCTCAGCAATATAAATCTTTCTACCTAATATTTCCTGCTGCTCACACTCAAGAAAAATCTGGGGGAACTGTGGGGTTGGTGGGTAAACGCCACAGAGTATACTAAAAAGAATAAATAGATATAATCAAAGGAAAACAGAACTCTCAAGGAGCAATTAGGGTTGACCTGAGAAGGCATATCATCTCTTGAAGACTGGAAGATACCTGAGAAGTCAACAATCTCAAACAAAATTGAAGTGTGATCCTAATTAGTCTTATTAATAAAAACCTGGAGTCAGATATCAGGGTGAAAGCTAAAAGATCAGAGAAGCAGAGCAGGAGCTCTAGAGACTTCTTACCTCTTCGAATTCTCAGACCAAATGAAGTGGCAGATCCTGTCTCCACCCACCTTATATTCCTGTCTTCACCTTCTTAGTGCTGAAATTAAAGGTGTGAGTCTCCAATGTGCTGGGATCAAAGGAATGATTCTCCTAAGTGTTGGGATTAAAAGTGTGAGCCACTGGGGAATCCTGCAGAGATGACCAAACCGAACTAGTGGGAACTCATGGGAGTTGGATCAATGTCTGTGGAACCTGCATGGGACTGGACTAGGCCCTCAGCATGGCAAGACAATTGTGTAGCTTGATTCAGTTGGGAACCCCCCATGGTAGAATCAGAATCCATCCCTGGTGCATGAGGGGGCATTATGGAGCGCACTACCTATGATGGGACACCTCGTGCAGCCTTGAGGCACAGGGAAGGGCTTGGATTTGCCTCTACTGGATGTGCCTCCCCATGGGAGGCTTTGCCTTCTTGTGGTGGTGGGGGGGAGTGGAGGGTGAGTTGGGGAGGAGGCTGGAAGGGCGGGAGGAGGGAAGAGGAGGATCTCTGATTGGTGTGTAAAATTAATGAAAAAATTTTCTTAATAAAAAACAAAACAAAACAAAACAAAAAAGTGTGAGCCACCACTGCCTAGCCTCTATGGTTAACGAGTGGCTAACTCTGCCCTCTGATCTCCAGGCAAATTTTATTTGCCAGAACACAAACAAAATATCACACAACGCAAAATCATCTTCTAAATCATATTTAAAATTTAGTGAGAGGCTGGTTTAACAGATTATCAGTAAATACATAATGTGGGGAAAGTTTCAGTCAAAGAAACATTTGGACCAAATTAGAAGCGAGACAATTGGAGGAAGGCATATTGGTACAATCAATTAATTTAGCAGCAGCCAGTGACACGGCAAATCAATTAGTTTCAGATATGCAAGTGCATTAGTTACTTTTCTTTGCTTCACTGTGACAGAATGCCTTATAAAGGAAATGTAAGAGAGGAAATCTTTACTTTTATCTCGTGGTTTAAATAAATATCATAGCAGAGAAAGCATAGCATTGGAAGCTTGTGGCAAGGTGTGCTCACATTTCTTTGAATCAGAATGCAGATAGCCAGAAGGGAAAAAAGCCAGCCTATGATCCTCAAATCCCACCCCATGGCTGTCAGACAGGTCTCAAGTCTGTAAGGTTCTGTAGTCCAAAGGCGGCACTACCAGCTGCAGATTAAGTGTTCAGACACGTGGGTCTGTCAGGATATTACACATTCAAACCATAACATTGTGCTTAACACAAATTTGTAGTTCAGGTAGGTGGAACATCTGGCCTGGGCTAGGTTACCTGGTCTCTTGTTTATTTATAGAGGTCTGCTGATGGCCACAGCTAGTTAGGGGTGATCTTTGGTAGACTTATGAGTCAAGTGGTAGCCAAGAACCAATAAGGTCCAATGGAGCTTCATTGGTTTCTCTTATCAGAAAAACTGAACAAGCAAAGCAGCCTTACAGCTCCAGATTTCAAACATAACCATAGCAATATTGCATTAAATGTAAATATACCAAGGCTGGTTATTTTTACTTCAAAGCAGAGATAATCAGAGCAAGTAAAGTGGTAAGACTTAACTAGATGCTCTTTTAGAGACTTGACTTAAAAAAGTAACCAAGTTAGTTGAAAATAAAAGAGTGAGAAACAATGTATCAAGAAATAAGTATGTGTTGACACATCCAGTTCGCCAGATACTGTAGATTTAGGGCCAGAGTCCCTCATGGAAGATTAAAGAGGGGAGCTTATAATAGCAAAAGGAAGATGCTATAATCACCAATAACAACAAATCTATACACAGAGACTCAAAAAAAGGTGGTGGTGGGGAAACAAAAGGAAAGTAGACAAACCCAGTATTACGATGGAGATTTTTAACGTTCTGTTCTCAGTAAGTAATAAGAATATAAAAAAAAAAAAATCTATGAAACTCCCACGTATTTGGACTTGAGCAGAATACTTGTAAATAACTCAAGGGGTAAATGACAAACACTAGGAAATTAGATAATACTTTAATTGTACCCCCAAAATATACCAATACCAGTGTTTAGGCAGAAACACACAATTTTTCAGGTTCATAGTAAAATAAGAATGTGAAGTTGAAATTGTTCTATACTTCCAGCTAACAATTTAGAAAAAAAAGTATCATTTTTTTTGATAATAACAACTAAACCCAACTTAATAAAATATAGGGAATAATAAAGAACTAAGTAAGAGAATGACAAACAGAAAAGCTAACTAAAAAGGCCATTCTTTGGAAAATAATAAAACTTAAATATTCTTAACAAGAAAATACAATAACAAATTATAAATTTTTGAAATGACAGGAGAGATAGCACTACCATTTCTGTAAGAGTCAGAAAGACTGTAAGGGAAAACTGTAAACACAGTTACTTCAGTCAATTTGATAGCTAGGGGCAAAAGAGAAATTATTTGATAGATAAGCTTCCCAGAGTTGACACAAAGGAAACTGAAGAATCACATTGCTAATCACAACTGTCAACTTAATTGGACTAAAAAATGCATCCTAGCTTAGCTTAGCTTAGCTTAGCTTAGCTTAGCTTTGTGTGTGTGTGTGTGTGTGTGTGTGTGTGTGTGTGTGTGTGTGTGTGTGTGTGTATGCTGGGGTGTGTGCATTTCCAGAGGAAAGTAACTGAGGGAAGAATACCCTTCCTGAATGTGTGTGGCACCATGCTATAGTCTGCTTCCTGTCTACTATGCATTGATAAACTTCCACATATTTGTCTCCCCTTCCACATGCTCACCCATCCCAAATGCATAATCTTGTCCTCCTACTCAACCTCTCTCTACACTCCTTCTTTGGCCACACACTCCAGGCACTATGATGTTCAGCTTCACCTTATTCCTAAAGAGGTGGATCTACTTGACTATGAGCAGATCAATAAAGCCAAGGTTTGTGAACGAAAGTAAATAATTCCTCTTTTAAGATGATTTTGTCAGGTATTTTTTCACAGCAATGGGAAAGCTACCATATCAAGTAGGCAATAAAGATTTTGAACTTTTGTGCTAGAACTAATTTAAGCTTATCAAAACACCTCGCTGCAAAGATACAATAGTAAACTATAAGAACAACAGAAGTTTCCGTAAGCTCTTTCTGAACATAGAGCACAAAAAAATAGTTTCTGAAATGTTATGTGTCCACACAGTTCTAGCACTAGAGCAGGACAAAATTTAGGGCAGAATAGCCTATTAGCATAGTCTCAAAAGTCTAAATAGACTAAATGAAAGAGAGTGAACATTATCAAGTGTGAAAGGTTCCAAGAATGCAAGATTGTCCAACATATGAAAAACCATCACTGTAAATAGCATGTTATCAGACTAAAAAAGAAAAGTTACATGAACATTTTAATAAATTCAAACAAATTAAAAACTCACCTGTGGTTTATAAACTTTCAGCAAGGTCAATGAAAGAACATCAGAGGACTTCCTGATTTGACCAGTGCCTAGTGAGAAACTCTTAACCTCCCTTCACAGTGAGCTAATGAGCTTTTCATCTGGAACAAGGAACAGGACAAAATGTTCAAGGTGACTTCAGGGCATTGTACTAGGTCTCCTGGTCAGTGTAATAAAACTTGATATAATAAATGCACATAGATTGGAAAGGTAGAAACAAATGTCTTTGTTTTCATTGTAGAATTGTTCTTACAAAAAAGGCAAGGAATTTACAAAATAAACATAAAAACAATAAATGAATGTAACAAGATCATAAAGTACAAAACAAAAAGTTAATTATATTTCTACATAGTTGATTGATAAAGTGAAAAGTGAAATGAACTTTATTATATAATACAATAAAAATTAATATAAAATATTCAGGAGCATCTTATACAAAAGTTGTTCAGATATATAAGTAAAATCAAAGAAGTATTAACTCAATGGAAAGATTGTCCCTCTTTTTAAATCACAGAGGTTCAAATTATCAAGAATTAAAATTATCAGGTATCCAAAAGTTGTTTTCCAGCATCAAAACAACCCTAACCCAAATCTCAATGAGCTTCTTCTGAAAAATTGTTTTTACAAGTCAGTTAAAAGTTTAGGTGAAAATATGAAGGACTCAGAATAACTCAAATATTTTTATAACAATCAATAAAATTAGAGACCACCCTGCCTAATTTGATGGCTTACTCCAAGGTTGGAGTAGCAGAGACATGTTTTCAGCACATAAGATTCTATTGTTGCCTCAGAATGGACACCCACCTGTGATAACTTGAATTATGATAAAAATTCTAAAAAAGCTAAATGGAGAGAGGAATATACTTGTAGTTGATGCTAGATTATCAAAAGAAATTAGAAAACCTCAACTTCTACCCCTACCTTTCCCTGTACACATGAACAAATTAATCTTCATAGACAAAACACCCACAAACTTGTAGACAAAAACCCTGGAGCATATTCTGGCCACCCCAGAGAAGCCAGGTGTTGAGCTTATGAAGAAAAGATTAAAAAATTAAATCATATTACATTATTAAGAAAATATAAAGGCTAGTCAGAGACTAGCAGAAAACATTCATAATGCTTTTATCAGACAGCGGGTTTGTATACAAATTACATAAAGAACTCATTGAGTAGCTTATACGAACGTCCCCTGAAAGAAAAGTGCATGTCCCACAAAGGTGTGAAAGGGTGCTTAGAAACATTAGATTTTAGGATGTTGTGACTTAAGTTCACAGAATGGTAGCATTTGTTGGAATAAAAAAAAAAAATCACCAAATGTTGAGGTGGCTCTAGAAGCCTTGAACTCGCACACATTATAAGACAGGTTTAATGACTTTAGAAACTGTTTGACAGTTTATAGCAAGGTAAAATTATACCTGCTATATGATTATGATGCTACACTGATATTTACTCAAGTGATATAAACACATCTGTCTACTAAAAGACTTTAAGACATTTTTAGTAACTTCACTTATAATTGCCAAGTTCTAAACTGAGATACCCATTGGCAAGGTGTTTATGGTGCAACAGGCTATATGACTGCTGGCATGCATGTGGCATAGAGATTCTGAGAAACATCTGTTGATGAAAGAACTCAGGCATGAAAGACCACATGCTGCCTTTACTCCTTCAGTGAAGTTGAAGAACTGGCCATCTGTGTTAAGGGAAAGAAGAGTAGTGGGTGTGTCTGAATAAAGGGTAATGAATGCTCTAGATGTAAATGGAGACACCCTAATTGCTGTGGTCACCAGATCTGTGAAAATTCCCAGGCTTTGACCCTAGAGTTGTGAACTTCACATGGGTAAGACTCTATACTGTGATTCAGTTAGGATAAAGAAGTTCATCTACCATGCCAGATGATCTGGGTGAGCTCTAAGTGTAGGCACAAATGTCCAGACAAAAGGAGGAAAAGACAAAACCACAATGCAGGGAAGAAAGGTTGATGCTACTTAAGGAGCCTAGCACAGTCAGGATGGTGCAGATGGAACTGGCAGAGAAAGTAGCACCACCACCAGGGGTCGAGAGGGAACAAAGTCTTACCTTATCATGGTTTTGCCTGTGTGTCCACTGTGACATCAAGCTCCTATAACTGTAAGGCAATTGTGCTGTTTAAGCCATGGACTCTGCAGTAATTTGTTACAGCTGCTTCAGGAAATGAGTAAGACTGGCATGATGCGTTCATGACTATCTTTACCAAAATATCAGAACATGTCTTCAAGGTCAGTACACTTGACTGCATGAAAATTTCACCTTAATTTAAGAAAAATCTCAAAAACAACATAAAATAAATGAAAACATCTATTCCATAATTAGATACAAAAATGGATTTCCCTTCCTCCTTTCACAAAACAAAAGTCCAAAGTATTTTATGCTTTCTCCAGGAGATTTAAATACAGTATTTCTGGTTTGGTTGATATTTGTTAAGTGAAAGAAATCCTCAGCTGACCCCATCAAATATGAATTCATAAACCATTGCAGTAAGGTAAGGCAGGCTGTAAAATGTTGGCTTTCATTGTCTAAGTCACAGACTACTGCAGTATCCCTCTGCTTTTGCATTCATGGGTTGAGTTCCACATAGTAGGCAAGTTTTCTAGTTCTCCCCCAGCCATATATGCAGGCCCGGTAACTTTGTTTTAGCTGCCTCTAAAGAGGTAGTGGAAGAATGGAAGTGCCTGCAGGTAGACATGGCCTGGGGCTTCAGAAGAGCATTTCCCTTCAGAACAAAGACAGTGAAAAATGCAGAATCAAAGGAGGCTGTAGTTTGGCACTAGGGAAAATTGCATAGGAAGGAGGCACAGTCAGGTATAAATGTGTAAAGAATGTGAATAAAAGATGCCTCACAGCTTTAGGCTTTATTGTGTCTTTTCTGCATCATCTCATGTGATCAGTGTGAATCTCCTCAGAGAATGCTTCTGAATGCTGTAGGGAAGGGTAGGGAAGGTGCAATGGGAACCAACAGAACATACTCCAGAAAGGCTTGCAAAGTTTCACATTGATGCCACCGCTGGGGTGAGATTAAAATGTGGCCTGTCCCTAGACTTGCAAGGGAACAGAAAACAGTGTGAAGTCATAGCCAAGAGGCAGATGGCTCTAGAGGAGCATGGGGGCAGATCCAAGCGTGGACAGGTATCTGTCCATGGCATTCTCCAAGGACTGGCCTATTTGCTCCTGTGGTGTAGCAGGGTGGTTGCTGTTGTTCCCTTTGCGGGTGGGGGCCAAGTAGGCGCAGAGTCAAACCACACTGACTCCTGGAGAATGTCTAAACAACAAGCTCAGTTTATTCAGGAAGAGGCAAGCCTTATATACCCTCCACCCCACCCTGGGGGGAGGTCTGATGAATATGCATCTGCTGGTGTGACATGGCTGCCTCTCATTGGTCCAGGTCATCTCCAGATCATGTTTCAGCTGCTGTTGCTAAGACCATCAGGCAGACCCAGGCTGGCTCTCAGAAAGTATCTTTTTTACTTGTTTGGGCTTTCTGGCCCTCAAAACCCCTTAGGGATGAGTCATCCCACACTGTGGTCCAAGCCAGTCTTTCCCTGTCTTGTGTGAGCCTCTCCTGACTCAATATGCTCCTCAGTTCATCAAGGTAAGACCAGGATAACACATGCTGACTGGGGTGGTCCTCTTAAGACCCAGGTATACTCTTTTCTTGATTCACATGTGCTCAACTGAACAAGATATGTTCCTCCTCCGATTCAGACATGCTTTTTCTCTGAGTTAGGATGCTATTTTTCTTATTCAGATAATCTCTCCCATGGCTCTTGTGAGGTCTTCTCTCCTTGTTTGCTCTAATATCCATTGTTTTATTATTCAGAGTTTGCAGTTTATATCTTGGTCCTGCATTAGCAAAAGTTTAATATTGTTTTTGAACATTGAAAACCAAAAAAGGACTGTAAAAGGTTAAAAATAACTTTGTACATGTTTTAAAATGTAGTTGCTTGGAATACACAATCTGTGTCCCTCATCTGGCTCTGATGAGTGCCAGAACTTTGCACTCCAGGCCAGCAGGCCTCCATTTGTGCTCACTCAGAAGAAAGGGCACACATGTGCATTGCCGGTCTGCCAGAAGGACCATCATGTAGTGTGTGATGGCTGCTGCACCGGCACACACTTAAAGGATATATTCTGTAGGAAGTTCCACCTGGACAGGATCCCAAATCTTCTAATTTACATATTGAACTTTAATCTAAAATTAGACAATTTCTTGTTGCATTTTGTCTGATGCAATCTGAGCATCTAAATCTCCCATTGGCAGCATGTAAGGCAGGTGCATACCTGGGCTCTGTGGTGGCCAGATCTGTCCTGTTTGGGCTGGTTTAAGTTCTTAATTAAATTTATCAGTATTTTTTCTTATATGTGATGTAAATGGAATTACTTCATGTTTAAAAGATTATTTATGGTAGGAATATAAAAACATAACTTTTGCCTAATTATTACTTCTAGTAGTTGTGTGTATTCTGTAGAATTTTCTGTGCAAAGAACTATATTATCTGCAAATAGAGATGGCTTTACATCTTTATATCCAACTTAGATATTGGTGTCTGTTGTGTCTGTTTCTTGCCTAATCACTCTTGCTAGGATGTCCAACACAGTGTTAAAAACAGAATAAAAGTGTACACTTCACCTTGTTTTTTGTTGGAAAGGATATTTGTCTTTCCCAACTAAGTATGATATCTGCTATGCATTTTTAATTGCCCTTTAATATATTACAAAATCTCTTAGTTGTTTGTTGTATGACAAAAACACTCCTAGTTTGTTTAGTGTCTTTGTCATAAGCGGATCTTGAATGCTGTCAAATGCTATTTATGTATCTATTGAGATGATCTCTCGTGGGTTCTGTTTCATCTGTGTTGTTCATTATAGTAACTAGTTTTCTTATTTAGAACTACAATAATATTATTGGGACAGCTCATCTTCTGCTGTGTCTAATTATTTATGGTGTATAATTCTCTTAATGTGCTGTTTGGTTTCATGTGCTGAACGGAAATGTTAATTTTTAACTGTGGGGTAGTTGTTATGCTTCTGAGACTGAATTTCCTTTGGTGAAGGGTTGGGTCTAGGCTCAAAGCCAGAGTGACTTGGACAGCTATCAACTACATGTTTGCTAGTTGAGCATTTCACAGGAGTGGAAATTAGTCATATCAAGGAAAACATGCATTAGCAAATAGATTTCTACTCATGGGAGGTTTCAGTTCCATACAGATTTCTTACCGTGCTCACAGTTAATAAGAAATTTTGTAATGGTAAAATGGACACATATTTGTGGATCCTTAAAATTAAAACAGCAACGTGTTTGCCATTGTATCACACCAATATAGGATTAGGGTTAGGAAATATTAGCGTGAGCTCAGTATTATCTTGTTATTAATTATTGATAGAGACTTGTAATTAAACTTTGCTTTGAAATTTTTTTCCAGTTAAATATTTACCACATAGTACTTTATTATGTTTGGTTTGATATGCACCAAACAAATAATATTTGTAGAATTAAGATAATTTTTCTTTTGCTGTTTGTTGTCATGTTTTCTTTATAAACCACTGAATCCAATCAGTGCTGTCCATATATTGTTGGGTTATCTACTGGAGTATGGGAAACCAATCAGTAGCTATATCTTCAACAAAGAATGCCCCTTCCCAGCAACTATTTATTGCTAATGGTTCTTCAGTATTCAGGTGGTGCCTGGAGATCATTTACTCCATCTATGTTAAAATTTCTGTTAGCTTGATTTTGTGTAGGCCTTGCACAGATAACCAAAGCTGCTATGAGATCATAATTTTGATACCCACTCATGTTCAGAAGACAGCATTTCACAGCACTCCTTCCCATTCTTCAGCTCTTACATTCTTTCTACCTTCTCTTCTGCAACGTTCTCTGAGCCTTAGTGGTTGTGGAATTAATATGGATATCCTGTTTCAGGTGGAGCTTTGAGTCTCTTATTCTCAGCACTTTGATCAGTTAGCATGTCTCCACTGATGGCTGTCCATTGAAATAAAACCTTCTCTAACAACGTTTGAGAGTATGTCTATGGTATAAATATAAATATTTAGAAAGTAATTTATAGCATGACCATTTAATAAAATAATAAACAGAATCTATATAAGGACCTGTGACCTCCCCAGCCATGAGCTTTTGACTGGGATTGTAAAATCAGACATGAAATTCCCTCGTGGAGAACAGGGCTGTCAAATCTGATCAGAAAGTGATGAGTTACCCAATAACAGCTATATCGATACTATGATATAGCATGAATCTTAAAGAGTCTTTATTAATAAAACAAACCTGAAACCAGGTATTGGGGTGAAGCTGGAAGATCAGAGAAGTAGAACAAGCCACAGCCACCTCACATTGCCAATTTCACAGCTGATCCTGTTTCCTCAGACTGGAACTCTCTCAGTCCTCATCCAGAATGAATCTCAGCTGAACTGTGCTGCTCAAAGCCTAAGAGCTTAACCAGCCAAATGCTTAACCAGCCAAATGCTGCTTCTTTCCGGTCCTCATGTCTTATATACCTTTCTGCTTTCTACCATCACTCCTTGGGACTAAAGGCTCGCTTTTTGGGATTAAAGGTATGAGTCACCATGCTTGGCTGTATCTTTGAATTGATGGATTTCTGCCTCTGGAATACTAGGATTAAAGGCGTGTGCTACCACCGCCTATCCTAAGTATCTAGTGGCTTTTCTGTTTTCTGACCCCAGATAAGTTTATTAGGTAGGGTACACAATATTTTGGGGAACACAATGCGACCATATTTCCTCTCTTTTTGTCTAAAATTAAAAAAGCTTATAACTAATATAAGAAAAAAATCTAATGAGTATATACAATATATACAGTCAAAAAACTCCATTATATATATTAACAATGTCCAGTCCAGTAACACTTGATAAACTCAGACAAAAAATTTTTCATTACTTATCCTATTTAAAACAAGTAGTTCCTTTTTAAAAGTAGATTCAATAATTGACCTTTTTATCTTATATCCATATTCTATCTTTTCCTTTTCATAATAGATTCAGTAATCTACCTTTTGTCATTTTTATATCTTCCCCTTTTTCTTTTTAGAATAGATTCAGTGATCTTCCCATTTATCCTATTATTTCTTTATCTTTTTTCTCAGAATAGACTCAGTGATCTACCTCATATCTATTTTCTCTTTTTCCTTTTTCTTTTTCTTAAACAAAACCTCTGAATTTAATCTCCTTGTTCAGCTATTTTTTTCCTGACCATTAACAATTAACATCTTGTAACCAACCATCATAAACAATGACTCATAAAACAACCAAAAACCTCCCATCCCCCCTCTTGGGAATGTGGGCGTCGTTTTCTTAAAATTACTTCCTGCTTTCTAGGGGTGAAGACATCTTTAAGGAATCCTGAAAAGAAAATTTTTGGGTTAATTGTCAAGTCCTAAGAGAGTTAGCTGTATCATTTGTCCAGTCTCTGCATAATAGGAAAGTGCAGGGTTTGTCACAAGTCCTTGTTCTAGTAGTCTGTCAGACTGGATCATCTCAGCTAGCCATCTCAAAATTGTCCTGAAAAGTTTGTAGTCCAAAGTCGATCTTTCCGTGGTGTTGATCAGCTTAATGGCTTTACCATAGTCCATGTGGAATCATCTTTGTGGGGTCCCATCATGCTTTTGAAGATTTCAAACTTGCTGTTAGGCGTAGTCCTGGTCCCCTGCAGATTTTTTTTTAAACCTCCTCTGTGGTTTAGAGTAATCACAGTCTGATACACAGTCTGTCTCTTGGAACCATGAATGTTCTTCCCTAGAAGAGAAAATCTTCACAGCAATTTCTCCCCACCATTTGTCTTGCCAAACTTTTCCAAACTGACCTTTGTCAATGCTTTCTTGTAACATGATGGTCCTGGCAATTCTCTGAACAAGCAGTGGTAAACCTTTTGTCCCAGGTAGCAGCATCATTGCAGTCACCAACATGATGAGAAGAAGCCAGCAACTTGGAGCAGCAGCCGCTGCTTCCATGGTCCCACCACTCAGGTCTGGGCTGGGGCCCACAAGGCCACAGGCAAGCAGCTTTTTCATGAATTCGTACCACAAACGTTGGGCACCAGATGTAGCATGAATCTTAAAGAGTCTTTATTAATAAAACAAACCTGAAGCCAGGTATTGGGGTGAAGCTGGAAGATAAGAGAAGTAGAACAATCCACAGCCACCTCACATTGCCAATTCCACAGCTGATCCTGTTTCCTCAGACTGGAACCCTCTCAGTCCTCATCCAGAATGAATCTCAGCTGAACTGTGCTGCTCAAAGCCTAAAAGCTTAACCAGCCAAATGCTTCTTCTTTCTGGTCCTCATGCCTTATACAATCAGCATATACATTGCCTAGAAGGTTGGTATTATAGCATTCATGATCTAGGGTTAGGAAAGACCACTGATGCCTTTTCTTCCTCACCAGGCTACTGAGTATCTTTGGGCACTGTGAAACCTTAGCCAGGAGAGAGGAAATTTACTGTTTTATTTTAGATAAATTTTCCTGTGTCCTGCAGGCAGTGTATGGAGCAACAATGGGGTCTTACCATGTAATTACAGTGGGTAACTGTACAGGTTGGTTTTATGTGTTAACTTGACATAAGCTAGAGTCATCAGAGGAAGGAGACTTGGTTGAAGAAATGTCTTCATGCGATCCAGCTATAGGGCATTTTCTCATTTAGTCATCAATTTGATAGGACCCAGCCCATGATGGGTGGTGTCACCCCTGGCTACTGGTCCTGGCTTCTATAAGACGGTAGGCTGAACAAGCCATGGGAACCAAGCCAGTAAAAAGCTCCCCTTCATGGCCTTTGCATCAGCTACTGCCTTAGGATCCCACTGTGTTTGAGTTTCTGTCCTGACTTCCTTCAGTGATGAACAGCAATGCTTAAGTGAAAGCCAAATAAATCCTTTCCTCCCCACCTTGCTTTCCGGTCATAGTGTTTTGTCACAACAATAGAAACCCTAAGCCAGTAACCAAGGGTAATGGTAATAGCCTGTGTTTTTTGGAGCCCTCAGGGGTCTCCTTAACCAGTAACTCATAGAGAGATATGCTATACCTTGCATTGCAATTTTCTTTTAATAAGCCATGTCTTCTGGGAGTGACATTGTCCACCCATGCAAGGTAATTTTGTTTCAAGTCTTTTGTTCTTAAGTTGTATTTTGAAATTAGCTTATTAACTAGCGGGGTTCCATAAGGTTGGTTGTTTTGTTCTTAGTTTTGGTTCATTTGACCACTCCAGTCTCTGCTTCCTCATCCCTGCTTAATCCTTTTACCATCAATATCCCCCTCTTCCTTTTTTCTTTTAAAAAAGTCTTATATTATCTCTCCACTTGTTTTTTCTATGTTGGGTTGTGAGATAATATTCCACATTGCTTTACACAATCCTTACTTTGGGTTTCCCTCATACTCCCGTACTCTTCCCTTCTTAAACCGTTTCCTCAAGTATTTTTTAAACATTTTGTTTTGTAATAAAAGATAAAAATCTAAGAGAATTTTTAATTTTCTTTTACTTCAAGTAGTGATCAATAAAAGTTGATTTTTGGTACTATGTAATTTTTTGTTTTTTAAAATGAATATATATATATAACTAATTAATTAAATAAAGGTATTTATTGTCATACAAAGGTACTTTCCTTTATTATTTCATTGAATTTCAGTTATTTGTTTAAATGTCTGACACTTTCCAGAAAGTAACCTCCTACTATCTTAGATGTTCCTTACCTCTTTGTTAGCTTCCAAACTCATAAGCTACTGCAGGGCTTTGTGGGCCCATCTTGGTTAGTTTTTAGTCTACTTGATATAAGGGAGAGTCACCTGGGAAGTAGAAACTCAATAGAGAAAATGCTTACATCAGATTATCTGTGGGCAAGTCTGTAGGACATTTTCTTGATATAGGAGGGTGGTGCCACACATGGGCAGGTGACACTGAGTTGTGTAAGAAATCAGATTGAGAACGTCAGTAAGCAGTGTTTCTCCATGACTTCTGCTTCAGTTCCTGAACCCAGATTCCTGGGTTCTAGCCCTGACTTCCCTTTAGGAAGTAATAGGTGAAATAATAAACCCTTTCTTTCTCAATTGTGTTTGGTCATGATATTTTATCTCAGCAATAGAAAACAAGCTAAGACAGAGCTAATTAAGGCTTATTTCCTTCCTTCTGTATTGGTGAAATTATTAAGGCAACTCCACATAGTTAAAAGGGATGTTTATTTTGTGGGATAACTTACAAGTGAAAGAATAAGTAACAAGGTCTGGGAAAGGTGTGACACAGTCCGGCAGTGTTCTCTGGAGAATTCTGCTCGGTCTCCCTCCAGTGTCCAGGGTCCAGGAACCAAGAGAGCTGGCCCATCTGGATCTCAGGTCTTCAGGGTCCTCTCTTGGCCCCGCCTTGTAGGCGTGACAGTTACTGAAGCCTCAATGGGGGTTGGAACTTCCCAAATCTGATCAAAGCTGAAATGGCTACCCACTATATCTTCCCCTTTTGTCTAAATAAGAAGGTTCTAACCTAACACAAGACGATATACAAAGGAATGGTTATCAAATATTGTCAAGGAGTAATGAGGGATAAAGACCTAGATAAATGGCTACCCACTACACTTCTGTGTGTTACTTACATCTTACTATGCTGTTTCTTTTTCTGCTCTTTCCTTTTTACCCCACATTTCCTATGTATGTTTATGGAATGAAAAGCGATATAGTTAGAATATAGTTATGGATATGCTGCTTTAGTAAACTGGCAGTTGTAGAATTTCCTCTGAGATTTACAACTTTACTAACCCTGATAGTTGGCTAGGTTTCCAGTACCAGGCATGATTTCCCTCTTGTTAAGAGGATCTTAGGTTCAATTAGAGAGCTGTTGGTTATCTGTCACCAAGGTTGTGGGCCACTACTGTAATCTTGGGGTTATCATGCCATCCTAGTCATTGTTATGGAGAGGACTGTTAGTTGCTTCCCTCTGGAAGTTGCTTCCCTCTGGAAGCTTGCATGGTTCCTTCTGGGACTATTAAATCTAGTCATTTTTCTACTCATCAAGGAAACTTCACTTTGCAACAGATGGAGACCATTGTGCGCGCACGCGCGCGCGCACACACACACACACACACACACAAAATCAACCAACCAACCAAACAATCAATCAATCAAAATAAAGAGCTGTGGAGCCCAGTCCCAGTGGACACATCTACAACACAGCTCCTGCATCTAAGGCTTGAGGATCATTGTGGAAGAGGGACCAGAAAGATTTGTAAAAGCCAGAGAGACAGGGAGTTTGCTGTGAGATTGTGTCTCCTAGAAATGTCAGAAGCTACACCTATAAAATCTCACCAATATAGCTTCCTAAGCTTTTGTATCTCATTCTCACCTGGGTAGCCAAATTTAATACCTGCTTTTGACCACATACTGAACTATTATAATTTTGGCTTGCTGGACTAAATAAAGAGCTAAAAGTTGCGTAGCTATGCAGGTATGTTAGAAATGCTTTGCTTGTCACAATGTTCCTGTGGCCTCCATACTCTAACTTCCAAAAAGTTAACATGTTGGGAATCTAACAGGCACACTTTGAACATTTCAGCTAATGATCCTAAGAAATTGATAGTAGTTTTCTACTTCTGGCTGCATTACTTTTATTGACAACTAAGATGTAGCTGATTTGGTCTAGGATGGTGGTGTGGTCATTTAATCACTACAAGGGTGCTGAGAAAAGACCCCTACAAATGAGTTTCCTGTCAATAGTTCTGTGCCTTTTGGAGGAGGGAATCAGACACAGCAACAGCACATTTCGTCTAGGACCTTCCCTTTAGTCACCAAGACACTCTGGCTGATGCAAATTTTGAGTCATGTACACTTGACCTTTAAGAGCCACTCAATGCCTAAGAGATATCCCTCATTATTTGGCAAATTGTTCTTAGAACAAAGAATCCACAAGAGTGAACAAATCTAAACCACAGATGTCAGAGGTCAGATCAAATGCTTGTGAAGACTGTGTGTTAAACTTGGCTAAACCTGTTCTCCCATCCTTCCACACCAACATTCATGCTCTCCAAGGACACAGATTTAATATCCTCATTATTTTGTCAGGTGCAATTTACCAAGGTCATAAAAAACCCACATTACCCATGTGTCTTTTAAGACAGACTTAAATTCTTTTTATAAAGATATGCTTTATAAAATGGAAACTTATTTTTTTAACTAAGTATCCAATCTCCAGCATGCATATCTAGTTAGGAAAGATTAACTTTTTTTTAGTCTGGCTGAAGGAGACAAGTTAACTGACTAGTCAAGAATATAACACAACTTGTTTTTGATGATGAATAAACTCTATATAAATTCTGTTGGAAGATTAGAGTGTGGACTGAGGGAAGGGAGTGGAAGGAAGGTCTGGTGCTGCTGGTTCAGCTAGCCAGTACTCATCTCTTGACCATTTCCAGTTATTAAACATATTAAAATGAAGACAAGAGAGGTTATAGATGGGCATCTTTATGTTAGTTGTTAATTCAGAATACCATGTCAGGACTAACCTCATGCTAGAGTGATATGTGGTTCATCCACAATGCCCTGTTAATTGTAGTGTAATGCTAGTCCCCTATTGGCTTAAAATGTACCATTCACATCAAAATAATGTTAAATACACTACCTTATAAGTAGTAGTCAAAGATTCTCAGGTATCAAAAGACACATAAGCCTATTTTTACAGTTTTCCCCATTATAGTATTATTTTTCACAAAATTATTTTGTATTTGACTGAAATTTTTAACACTAACTTCTTAATTAAGATGTAAAATTGCCCTTATATGATATTTTGATTCATGTTTACATTCTGGATGCTAAATAAAGCTTGTTCACATATTACTAAACATGCTCACCATGAACTTGAGATGAAAACACTGAATCTCTTCAACCTTAGCAAGTTTTACATGTGTATACACTTTTTAAAGCATAGGTAGTATATGTGCCATATGATAGGTCTCTTGAAGTTGTTCATCATCTCTAACTGAAGTTTGTTCTTCTGATAATGTCTTTCCCTTTAATCTGGCTCTTGGTAACGATAACCACTGTTCTGTTCTCTGCTTCTGGGGTTTAATGTTAAGATTCCACATATAACGAGTACAGTGCTTACCTTTCATCTCACATGGTTTCCAGCTTCACCCATGTTGATAAAAATGATAGGTGTTCCTTACTTCTTTAAGACTTGGTAACATTCTATCATATGTGGCATTTTTAAAATCCATCAGCCAATGGACATTTGCATTGGGTCCATACCCTGGCTACTGTGACAGATATATGAATTAAAATATTTTCTTCGGTTCTGTAGGTTTTCTCTTTTTTTCTTTGTTGTGTAGCAGATTTTAGGTTGATTCAGTTCCCTTTCTAGCTTCATTTTTATTGCTTACTCTTCTAGGAATAGACTCCCAAATTATTGCTCAGATCAAGGACATTGACTCTTCCCCATATTCTTCAAGAAATTTTAGTTCAAAAAAAATAAAAGAAATTTTAGTTCAGCTCAATTTCTATAAAAATACAATATTATTTTTCACACAAATAGAAAAAAATAGAAAAATAGAAAAAAATCCTAACATATGTAAGGGATGTCATAAGACTATGAACAGCTACAGAAATCTCAAGAAATCATTCTTCCTAATTTCAAGATATATTACAAAGTTACAGAAGTTAAAACAGTATGGCTGTTACATGAAGACAGGCATGCACATCAATGAAGCATGATAAAGAGCTCTCAAATAAGTACAAGAATTTAGCTTTTTAGCAAAGGTAAAAAATATTTAAAAAAATAAAAAATAAAGGTATCAAAAATATAGGATAGGAAAAATATAAAACATGTGTTTAAAACTTGATGCCCTTACACAAAAATCAACTCAAAACATTAAAGACTTAAACATAAAATCCAAAGCTGTAAAATCTGTTTGGAAAAATTTAAACAATAAAATACATCACTTCAAGATGGAAAAGTATCTGGTAATTCATTTGTTCTATGTGAAAGTAAGGAACTTTGGGCTTTGGAAAGCAATTATTTGTCTTACTTTTTAAAATTTAATTTATTTGTATTTTATGTATGAGTGCTCTGCATGTATACCTGCATGCTAGAAGGGGGCATCAGATCCCATTATAGATGGTTGTGAGTTGCTATGTGGTTGCTGGGAATTGAACTCAGGACCTCTAGAAGAACAGCCAGTGTTCTTATCCCCTGAGGCATCTCTTCAGCCCCTTGCCTTAAGTTTTTTGCTAAGTTGTATATTTTAGAGGTCTAAGTTATAACTAAATGTCCAAGTCTAACACATTTTTTCAATTCAGTCTATCTTCAGGAACTAGAGGCATGACTTGATGGTTAAGAGAGCTCTTCTAGGCACCTAAATTTACTTCATAGCACACATATCACATGACTCACAACTACCTGCAATACCTCTCTTCCTGACAGCATTTTGGAGGTAGTCAGAGAAAACCTTTAACAGTTCTAAACATATCCATGCCATTTGATCCAATAATTCTGTTTTCAAAATATTAAATCAATGAGTATAAAGGCACATACAACTGTGTGTCCATGTGCTTACAGAATGGCTCAGAATGGCAGTTTATTGTGTGAGGCATGGGAAGGCACTTAGCCACTCAACCATAGAAGAAAAAGTAAAAACAAGGTGCATTTGAAAATGGGATAATCCACACACAAAAATATATGGCAATAATTGTTTGATATGACACCAAAATCACAGACAATAAAAATAAACAAATTGGACTTCGTTAATATTAAGGACTTTTAGATATCAAATGATAGCACTTACATGCCAAAAGGCAGTTCATAGATAGGAGAATGCTTATAAATCATGTGTTTGATAATAAACTATAATATGTAAAATATATAAGGAATTAATGTATTTCATGAACTAAAAAGCAAGCAACCTAATTAGCAATCTGCAAAGACCTTGAGTAGTTATTTCCCCCCAGGAAATAAGATAAACACGAAAAGATGCTTAATGTCACTAATCATCCAGAAATTCCAATCAAAGTTGCATGAGAGATACCACATGCTGTCTGCAGGATGCTATTGTTAAACAAAGAAAAGATAAGCATTTCATGGAAGTGGGGAAATTGGAACCTGTGTCCAAAATGGTTGTGAATGTAAACTTCTACACCTGTTATGCAAAACAAATGCAAGGTTCCTCAGCAAATTAAACAGTTACTATGCAATACAGTGATTATATTTCTAAACATGCAACAAAAGGAGTAAAGGCAGACTTGAACATGTCTGCCTCTATCCATGTTCCTAGCTAGCTTCATTATTTACAGCAGTTCAAATTTAGAAACACCATAATATCATTCAGCGATGAATGGCTAAGTGCAATATAGTATCCATACACAATTCAATGCTTTCAGTTAAGTAGAGATGAAATGACACAGGATTCACCATGGATCAACCTCAAAGATATTACAATGTCAGATAGAACCTTACAAGAGTCTACATGAGCTACTTAGAGTAGTCAAATTAGTGGAGACAGTGTATAGACTAGAAGAGAGGGATAAGGTTGATGTTTTAGGAAAATCATGTTTTGGTTTGGGAAGATGGAAGTTCTAGAGTTAGATGAATGGTAGTGAGTTATGGTGCACAGCAGTGTGAATGAACTTATTGCCAGTGTGATGCACAATTAAAAGGATGAAAATTGTAGATTTTATGTAATGATTATTTATCACAAAGAAATGAAGACTGACAAATACTAACAGTTTTCCCAAAAATAGTCTCAAAAAATAAAATGTTTTTTAAAAGTCTCAATATAATGTTACATCAGGCATTAGTAGTTTTCCTATGTATTTGCTGCCTGTTTTTTTTTTTTAAATGTGTTTGTGTGATCTGTATGTGCACATGTATGTATGTGTAAATAAGAGACAGAAGAAAGCATAGATACCCTGGAGCTAGAGTTATAGGTAGCTGTGACCTACCCAACACAGGAACTTGGAACTGAACTGAACTCCTCTTAATGCAAATCAAGCACTCTTAACGGCTGAGGCATCTCCTGTCCTTGCTGGTTTGTTTTCTTACTGGTTTTAAAAATTTGTCATCTGGCATCCATAGACTATTTTAATACAAGATTTTTGACTACTAAAGGAAACATTAGTTACAGGAGCAGAAGGTAGAGATAATTCAAGTATTTCTCTTCTGTTGGATGTGGAGTTTAGGTTGAAATAGAATCTTTATGATAATCTCACATGTAGACTTTGTTTAGCTTGAGCTGATGAACACAGTCAAGGACAGATATGTCCATTTGCTGAGTGGAGTGGCAAATATAGAGGTTTTTTTTTGTTTGTTTTTTTGGTTTTAAACTTTGAAGTATTTTTTAATAGTCTCCATCTTAAGAAATGAGTCTGTACATCTATAACTCACATTATTGTTTTGTTTTTAACAGATGTAGTTATTTAATGAAATTTACTGAGATCCTGGGAGAGTTTGGGGCCAGAATATTTGAAGCTGAAATGTATGCTGAAATAAAAGTCTTCATATTAAGTTTTGATGACTTCCAGGACATACTACCCTAGTCTTCTAAATGATGGTTTGTCTTTGATGTGTAGGGTTGGCAACTGCAATATGAGAGTGGCGACAGATATTAACATTTCATGGTATTAACCATAGAGTCTGGCATTCTAGAATCTAGAATTAGTCATGCAGGTAGGCTGGCAAATCAGACATGATAGTATACTTTGTTTCATTTTTCTTTCTCTAAGGGGATGAAAAGTCAGCTTCTACAATGGCAGAGTGCTAACCATTTCTTTCTGCCATCTTGTACTGCTTTACCTGCAACCTACACTGAGAGTTGATAGTTTGTTTTTCAAATATAGATAGCCAGATCTCGTAGGCTTACAAAAAGAGGTCATATACCATGGCTTAAAGTTATAAGCGACCTTAAATTATTGATGAAGAGTTTTAACTTGGAAAAAAAGATATGTTAGCAATAATCTCACAGCCTAAGTCAGAATCATACTTGTTTTCAATGTGATGTAGAAGCACATAAGACCCTGGGCTGCAAACTGTTGGGGATATATATCTGACTAGATATAGAATTCAGGTGCGTAGTAGAGCCTTGGGTAGTACCGTGGAGGCTTCTTGGTCTGCACCAGTATCCCGAGGATGGACCAACATCAAAATACAACATTACACAAGGATCTGAAATTGTGTGCTTGAGGTGAAAAACTTAACCACTCCTATTTTTTTTTTTTTTTTTTTTTTTTTTTTTTTTTTTTTTTTTTGGTTTTTCGAGACAGGGTTTCTCTGTGTAGCTTTGCGCCTTTCCTGGAACTCACTTGGTAGCCCAGGCTGGCCTCGAACTCACAGAGATCCGCCTGGCTCTGCCTCCCGAGTGCTGGGATTAAAGGCGTGCGCCACCACCGCCCGGCCAACCACTCCTATTTTTAAATGTGTTTTTCACATTGTGGATTTTAAGGACTGCAGAGCTCGCAGTCTAGAGATGACTGTGCCTCTGGAGCCTACTGGATAGTGACTCTGCCCTAAAGAGGTGACGTCATATTCTCTTAGGTTGCAGGTAACTGGTGGCTTAGTGCCAAAGCATCCCTAATCATCAGATGAGCACAAGTTCTCAGAACATGACTGTGATATAAATGGCTATTTGACATTTGTTAGCTCCATCAATACATTAGACATTGTAGAAAACATCATTTGAGTCCTGATCAATGAGATTACAATCTTAGTTAATTAATCATAGAGACAAGCCACAAATAGAAAAGTACCGAGAGTGGGGGATGGTTACAACTCTGGTAGCAAGCTCTCTGCTGATGTCTCATCCTCTGCTCAGCTTTGCAAAGATCTAATAGTTCTAGAGAATATTTAGAGGTCTTGTACTGGACTCGGGGATGGCTCTGAAATAAGGTTAGCAATGATCTAACGCTTTCTCATCATCATACTGCATAGGGCAGGGCAGCTCTCTCTCTTGGTTCCCTGAAGCTTGTGCTTTTGTGTCCACTGCTAGGTCATTTCCATTCTATCCGGTTGTTAGAATGCTAATACTTTCCTGATATCTCCTGAGCCAGAATTGTCAAAGCACAGGTCTTTGGTGTTGAAGATAAAGTTGTGCATGTCTGAATAATCAAGAACTATAATGGACTGGGAATGTATCTCAGCGGCTAGAATACTGTCAGGTACAAAGCCCTGGAATCCATTCACAACAGTACATAAACCATCCATGGTGTTGCCTATATTCTCAAGCTCAGGAGATGGAAGCAGAAAAATCATGCCTCAGGCACAGGAATAAATGCATCTATTTGAGGACACTCCACAGACACTGGCACTTTGGGAGTGATTTATTTTTTTGAAAATGTACATATAATGTGTTTGAATTTTGTTATTTGTTTCAGAATATTTCAATTCTTTAAAATTGCAAAATAAACTACTATAATGTCTCTGAGCTTTTTGGAGCCCATTCCCTATGAAGAGATACCGTGCTTAGCCTTGATGCAGTGGGGAGGGGCTTGGTTCTGTCTCAACTTTATATGCCGACTTTGTTGACTCCCCATGAGAAGCCTTACCTTCTCTGAGGAGTGGATGAGGGGTGGTGGGGTGGAGGAGAGGTGGTGGTGGGGGGAGCAGGAGGACGGGAGGGAGGGAGAACTGCAGTTGGTACGTAAAATGAAAAAAAACTTTTTTTTAGAGTCTCAGAAATCAATTTTATTAAGAGATTTTCTATTCGTTTTACATGTTAACCATGAATTCCCCTGTCCTCCCACCCCCCCCAGTCTTTCCCCCCAAACCCACCCCTCATTCCCACTTCCTCCAAGGCAAGGTCTCCCCTGGGGAGTCAGCAGAGCCTGGTATATTCAGATGAGGCGGGTCCAAGCCACTCCTCCCTGTACCAAGGCTGAGCAAAGTGTCTCAGCATAGGCTCTAGGTTCTGAAAAGCTGGCTCATGCACTAAGGACAGTTCCTGGTCTCACTGCCTGGGGGCACCCTGAACAGTTCAAGCTAAACAACTGTCTCACTTACCCAGAAGGCCTAGTCCAGTTCCATGAGGGCTCCTCAGCTATTGGTTCACAGTTCATGTGTTTCTACTAGTTTGAGTAGTTGTCTCTGTACTTTTTCCAATCATGGTCTTGATATCTCTTCCTCATATGATCCCTCCTCTCTCGTTGACTGGGCTCCCGGAGCTCCACCTGGGGCTTGGCTGTGGATCTCTGCATCTGTTTCCATCAGTCACTGGATGAGGGTTTTATCACGACAGTTGGGGTGTTCGGCCATCCAATCACCAGGTTAGGTCAGCTCAGGCACCCTCTTGACCATTGCCAGTAGTCTACAGTGGAGTCAGCTTTGTATCCTGGGGACCTCTCTAGCACTCTGCTTCTTCCTATTCCCATGGTGTCTTCATTCATCATGGTATCCCCTTCCCTGCTCTCTCACTCTGTTCCTGATCTAGCTGGGACCTCCCGCTCCCCTAAGCTCGCTTTCCCTGACTCTTGCCCTCCATTACCCCACCCCACCCCCAGTTTCCTCATGTAGATTTCATCCATTTTTTGGTCATTGTGTGATCCCTGTGTCTTTCCTAGGGTCCTCTTTACTAGGTAGCCTCCCTGGAGTTGTGAGTTGTAGCCTGGTTATCCTTTGCTTTACATCTAGTAACCACTTATGAGTGAGTACATACCATGTTTGTCTTTCTGAGTCTGGGTTACCTCACTCAGGATGATGTTTTCTAGTTCCATCCATTTGCCTGCAAACCTCATGATGTCATTGTTTTTCTCTGCTGAGTAGTACTCCATTGATATGCCAGACTTTGTTGACTCCCCAAGGGAGGTCTTACCTTCTCTGAGGAGTGGATGGGGGGTGGGTGGGTGGAGGAGAAGTAGTGGTGGGGGAGCAGGAGGATGGATGGATGGATGGAGGGAGAACTGCAGTTGGTATGTAAAATGAAAAAAACAACTTTTTTTTTTTTTTTTTTTGGTTTTGGTTTTTCGAGACAGGGTTTCTCTGTGTAGCTTTGTGCCTTTTCCTGGAACTCACTTGGTATCCCAGGCAGGCCTCGAACTCACAGAGATCCGCCTGGCTCTGCCTCCCGAGTGCTGGGATTAAAGGCGTGCGCCACCACCGCCCGGCTAAAAAACAACTTTTAAATAAAAAAAAAAATAAAAGAATACCTAGAAAAAAAGGATTTAATAGTGTTACAGCTGGACCACCTTCAACCCATACGGCTCAGAAGTGGGGATGTGGAAGCACATGGTTCATCTGGGTTCCTGTCTTCTTGTGCAGCTGCCCACTGGCATTGGCTCCAGATCAAGGTCCTTTGGGATTTGACATGTGTTATAAGAACCATAAAAGGAAGACTGCAGAGATGAAGGGACAGAACCCCTACCATCTTTGCATAGATTTTCTTTTCAAAGTCTACCTGCTCTTGAAGCCTTACTGAAGTTTCCAGGTATGTGATTCATAGAATTTCTTTCCTTCACACCTTAGTTTATGGAGAAAAGATAGGATTCAGCCACTGATCTCCTATAGACTTAGACTAGAATAGTAAGGGGTTTTCAGGACTCCCAAGCTGTTTGACCCCATGCTTCATGTTAATCAATGAAAAGCTGTGTGTACTGTGGTGTTCCCTAAGGCAATACTGGAGCTGAAAGATTCCAGTTACTGACCGATGAGGGGAAGTGCTTCATCATATGTGTGGGAGATACAAACATTTCTGTTCAGCTGTCATTTGTGTTTCCTTTCCCCTTTTCATTTCTTTTCCTTCTTTCTTTTTTTTGGGGGGGGGGAGGGTACAGTGTGTGAGAAAGCTTAATTCCATTGTTTTGCATGCGAATACTCAGTTTCCCCAAAATGATTTATTGAGAAGATTTACTCACTATGTGGCATTGTAGAAAATTATTTGATTGCCAATGGTTATATTTATTTCTGGGCTTTTAGTTCTGCACTTTTAGTCTATATATCTGATTTTATGCCATTACAATATTTTGATTATTATATCATAATAGAATTTGAGAACATGAAATGTGTTGCATCTAGCTCTGTATTTTGTTTGATAATGTTCTTATAGCTATTTGTATCTCTATATAAATCTTAGGAATTCTTTTTCTGTATTTGTAAACTATACATTAGAATTTTGATAGAAATTTTCCTAATCTGTAGAATACTTAGACTATTCTGGGAATTTTAACAGCGTTAATTCTTCCAGTTCATAAGCAATTTCACTCGTTTGCATGTTCACTAGTTTGTTTCACCAGTACTTTATAGTTTTGAGTGTATGCATCTTTCATTTCTGTACAATAAATCACTTTATTTCTTCTTATTGATATCATACATTGGATTATTTTCTGTGCTTATATTTTTGTGTGTGGAAGTGTGCGTGTCATGGCATGCATGTAGCAACTTGTGAGAGTCAGTTCTCTCCTTCCATTACGTGGATCCTGGGAATTGAACTCAGGTTGTCAGGTTTGGCAGCAAAGTGCCATTATCTACCAAGACTTCTACCAGCCTCATTAACTTTTTAGACAGGCTTACCCTCAACTCCTGATCCTCTCGCCTCAACTATTCAGTGCTAAAATTACAGGGTCTGTCACTATACCTAGCTCTTTTCTCAATTTCTTTAAAACTAATTTATATAGCTGTAAGGATGCAACTTGTTTTGGGATGTTGATTTTTTGCGCATTAAAACTTTAATAAACTCATTTATTAGTTTAACATTTGTGCGTTTGAAATCCGAGTTTTCTGAACATTGTAAATCATATCCTATGTAGGCAGGGTCGTTTTTCTTCCTCCTGATTTAGATAACTCTTCTTTTTTTTCTGTTACCTGACAGCTTTTACTAGCGCTGGAAGCACAATATAAAAAGAAATAGTGAGAATGAGCATTCTTGCTTTGTATGAGGTTTTAGGTGTAATATTGCTGAATTTTCCCTTTGATTATGATGGTAGCTATGTGAGTTTCACATATTATGTTGAGAAAATTTCCTTTCAAGCCTGGTTTTTAAGATTTTTGTCATAAAAATAATATTAAATATTGTCAAATGCTTTTTCTGAATCTATTGAGATCAAAATAGGTCTTCTGTCTTACATTCTACTAATATAGGTGATCTATATAGCTTCATCAAGCCTAGAGCCATCCTTAAGAAATGTCTCAGTCAGTTGAGGAATTACCTACATCAAATTGGTTTGTGGAGGAGTGTCTTGATAGTTAATTGTTGTAGAAGGGCCCAGCCAACTTTGGGCAGTATCATCCCTAGCCAGATAGTCCTACACTGTATACAAAAGCTGACCAATCATGAACCTGGGAGCAAGCTAACAAGTATCATTACTTCACAGCGTCTGTTTCAAGTTCCTGTTTGATTTCCCTTAATGATGGATTGTGATCTGGAAGTATAAGATGAAATATAACTTTTCCTCTCCCAAGTTGTTTTGGTCATGGTATTTGTCAAAGCAAGAAAAATGAAAGCAGAACAGTAAGCTGCCATATTAATGTTCATATGTTAAATCAATTCTGTACCTCAAAGATAAACTCAAGAAGACCATAATGTGTACTGTTTTACAACACTAAGGTTTTCTTTTCTATCCACCCCCCTTTTTTTGTTGTTTTTTTGAGACAGGGTTTCTCTGTGTAGTTTTGGTGCCTGTCCTGGATCTCTCTCT
Source organism: Peromyscus maniculatus bairdii (assembly GCF_049852395.1). NCBI lineage: Eukaryota > Metazoa > Chordata > Mammalia > Rodentia > Cricetidae > Peromyscus > Peromyscus maniculatus. Next base: position 38,500,321 of record NC_134873.1, on the reverse strand, counting down.
GTAGACCAGGCTGGCCTGGAACTCACAGGCTCTGGCTCTGCCTCCCAAGTGCTGGGATTAAAGGTGTGTACCACCATCGCCCACGTGTACTATTTTAATGTGTTGTTTGATTTTGTTTACAAGTATTATTTTAAATCTCCCGAGAGATATTGAACTATAGTTTCCTTTCACTTAGGTGAATTAGAATAATGCTGTCTTCATAAAATAAGTTTGGAAGTGTTCTCTTGAACTTTCCTTTTTTTTTTTTAATTGAAAGGTTAGTACCAGTTTCTCTTTTTCTTTATTTAATTAAAACTTCATTGTAAAGAAATTGCAAATAATACAATATGAAGTGAGATTATTCATATCCAAGTCTATATGGCTCAATGAACTTCTCTACAGTTATATTAGCCATTCTAATCTAGAGCTTCACAATGTATTTTTCTCTTTTACTATAATTATAACTTTAAGGACTTAGTGTATTAAGTACTTTTCTATTGCTATGATAAAAACCATGCCTGGGGCAAAATATAGAAAAATAGTATAAGCATTACAGCTCTGAGGAGAAAGGTACCCTGGCAGTTATGAGCCAAAGAATTCCAAAAAGTCATACCACACTATTGTGGAACAATGTTTTTGTACACTGTGAAGATGTGTTGCTCGCATTGGTTTAACAAAGAGCTAACTGGCCAATAGCTTGGCAGGAAGAGGATAGGTTAAAAAGCCAGGAGAGAGAACTCTGGGAAGAAGAGTGGAGTTACCAGGAGACACAGCGAGGAACAAGATGAATATGCCAAAGAAGAAAAATACCACTATGTTTCAGAATGTAGATAAGAAATATGGGCTAAGATGTAAGAGCTAGTTAGTAACATGCCTAAGCTATTGGCTGAGCATTAATAATTAATAATAAGTCTGTGTGGTTATTTGGGAGTTGGCTGGTGGAACAGAAAAGTCCACCTACACCACACAACAAACCTCACACAAAAGATTTATTGGGAAAACACAGGAGGGTGGCTGCCTCTGCTTGGGAGAGAAGCCGCAAAGAACTAAGAGGGAGACAGGCTTTACATAGGGCTTCTCAGGGGCAGAGCTTTCCAGGGTGGGCTAGGATTGGTGGGACTTTGTGGCCTGATCTTGGGGCAAGCACAAGGGTTGGTAGGATTTTTGTGGCCTGATCTTGGACTTTTTACTCTGTAGGGCAGAGCTTAGCTGATTGGGACTTGAGGGCTGAGTTGGGCCATTATGGCCATTAGAGTGTTCTGTGGGTGAAGCCTGGTGGTTGGAGGTCCTCAGGGGAAGGGCCTGGCCATTCTTGTGCCTCGAGGGCCTTACAGTTCCAGAGGCAATAAAAGTCTATCATGGCCGGGAATCATGGTAGCAAGTGGCACTCATAGCAGCAGGAACAGCAGAGAGTTCACACCTCATATCAGAAGCAATGAGAGTGAATTCTAAATGGCACAATTCTCTAAACTCCCCAAGCCCACCTTTGATGACATATTTCCTTCAACAAGGCCACACCTCCTAAACCCTCCAAACAGTACCATTTCTTGGGGACCAAGTATTTAAAGACTGAGACTATGGGAAAATATTTCATTCAAACCATCACACTTATCCTCACTTCCCCCTGCCAAAAACAAACAAACAAACAAACAAACAAACAAACAAACAAATCAGTGACAGAATTAAACTAGAAAAAACAATTAGCTTTATATTCTCCTTCATAACTCATGTGTCAGTTAACTGGATTTCATCTTCCTTTATTAATATTTCCTTTTTTTTGTTTTTGTTTTTTGTGCTACTGGTAGAACTGAAAGCCTTGTGAATGTGATTTAAGTCCTCTACCCCTAAGCTACCACCACCTTATCTCTCTTTTAATGTTTGTTAGAATTCAGCAATGTAAACACATAATTCTAAGCTTCTTTAATGGGAGATCTTTTATAATTTGTCTAATCCAATAAGAATTCATCTGTTCAGGTTTTGTATTCTTTATGATTCAGTCTTGATAGGTTGTATATTTCTAGGGCTTTATGCACTTCTAGGCTCTCCCATTTTGTTGACATATAGTTGTTTATTGCAGAGCCTTATCTGTAGCAGCTACTGGGATGTCTCTTTTTTCATTTTATTATTTTTATCTGAGTTGTCCTCATTTTTATTGGCTAGTCTAAAAATTGTGTTTATATCCTTAAAAAACAACCTTTAGTTTTACTATTTTCGACTGTTTTCCTAGAGTCTTTTAATTTATTTCTACTCTGATGTTTTTTCCTTTCCCTGTATCTGGGCTTTGTTTTTTGCTAGTTGTTTGCTTGTTTTTCTCTAGTCTCTCTGAGGTGTAATATTAGGCTAACTGAGATAATTTTTTCTTTGTTTTAGATCTTCTTTTGCTTCATCCCATAGGTATGGAGGAATATAAAAGCATTTTATCTCCATGATAGTTATACATTTCTCTATTTTGTTGACACACTGGTTGTTCAGGAATGTGTTGTGTAAGTTCCACAGATTTGTGAATTTCTCTGTTTTCCTTTTGTTACTGATTTCTAATTTTTTAACTCTGTTACAAAGTTTGCCTAATATGTTTTCAAGCTAAAGAGTGGTTTTGTCATGTACTCACTAGGTGCTGTGTGCTTAGGGGGTATGACTTCTGATACAGCTCAGAGCTGTGTGTCAGTCAGGCTTCTGGTCCAAAGTGCAGTTCAAGTTCATCATCTTCTTACTGAGTTTGTCTCTGCACTGTCTATGCATTGTTGAGCACAGGGAATTGAAAATCACCCCTTTACTGTCTTACTTTCTGTCTCTCTGATCAGCTCTTGTAACATCTGCTATTTTTGTTTTGATCCTCTCTTGTTGGGTGACTACGGTTATTAGAGTCTCTTTGTGGACTGATTCCTTCATTATTATATAATGCCTCTTTGCTTCTAATAACACATTTGACTGAATATTTTTTCTAATAAAAGTATAGCAGCTTTCTCCTGCTCTGTTTTTGTTTTCATTTGTATGGAATGTCTTTTGCTTCCTTTCTCCTTCAGCTTATGAGTGTTCTTGAAGTTGAAGTGAATTTATTGTAGGCATCTTATAGTTGATTTTTGTATTTTATTTATTAATATACCCTATATTATTTTATTTGGAAATTAAAGCTATTTATATACAAAATAATTTTAAAGAAAAGGGTTTATATTTCATCTTAACATTTCTACAATATAGTTCATCATTGACAAAAGTCAGGACAGGAACTTAAGCAGAAACCTGGAGGCAGGATATGAAACAGAGAGCACATAGAATATTGCTGCCTATTGGCTTGCTCTGTATGGCTTGCTCAGCTTGCTTTATTATACAATTCAGGACCACTTGCTCAGGGGTAGCACAACTTGCAATTGGCAAGGCCTTCTCACATCAACATTAATAAGAAAATACTCTCACAGACATAACCACAGATGACTCTGATCTGTGTATTTTTTCAGTTGAGGTTCCTTCTTCCACATGACTCTAGGTTTGTGTCAAATTGACAACTAAAGCTAACTGTGACACCATTTATTGTTGGCTTCAGTGGTCACCAGACTAACTAATACCTTGACTGCAATGGCTTCTAGATATGCCTAGGGAACATAGCATAGTGAGATGGATTCTGGAGAAACATTATTGTATATAGTGTACTGGGGGGTTTTGTGTGTCAACTTGACATCAATTAGAGTCATTAGAGGAAGGAGCCTCAGCTGAGGAAATGCCTTCTTGAGATCCAGCTGTAAGACATTTTCTCATTTAGTGATCGGTTGTGGAGGGTCCAGCCCATGGTGGGTGGTACCATCCCTGTGTTGCTGCTCCCAGGTTATATAAGAGGGTGGACTAAGCAAGCCAAGGCATACAAGCCGGTAAGTAGCTCTCCTTCATGGTTTCTGAATCAACTCCTACCTCCAGGATCCTGCCATGTTTGAATGCCTGCCCTGACTTCCTTCAGTGATGAACAGCAGTGCTGAAGTAAGCCAAATAAACTCTTTCCTTCCCAACTTGCATTTTGGTCATGATGTTTTGTGGCAGCAATAGAAACCCTGACTGAGACAAGTATATTAACAATAAAGATTTCCCAGAGGTATATACTCTTGTTAAGTGATTTTTTTTTCCTCCAAAGAATTTACTCTTTTATGTGTTTAAGTTGAGTGAGTCTGGGTAATTCCTAACATTCTCTCAAAGAATCTTTCCTAGTGCCAAGATTGAAAATGCTTGACTTCCTTTTGACAATGTTAATCTCTTAAAAACAATGCTTTCCTGAGCTCCAAGCTTACAAGAACTTTTAAACCAAACTTCAAGTTTTTCCAAGTCTTGCTGCTCTGCTTTTCCCATTTGGTTCTCACTATAAACCTGAGTAAAGGCAGCTAGCAAAAGCCTGCTAGGCCATCTAAGTATTTCTTCTTCCAGATTAATTTGTATTTCTGTCTTATATAGCTTTCTACAAATGCTCAGTACATCATACAAAATTAGATAGAGTTTTTGCCAAGATGTAACATAAAATGGCCTGTAGTCCAATTCCCAAGATAGTCTGTGTTCCCTTATGAAACTTCATGAGTCTGGCCTTCACTGTCCACATCTTGTTGACATTCTGGTCTTCTAAACTCCCACCAGAATTGTCCACTAAGTTTGACTCACAACATTCTAGATTTCTCTAGTAGAGTTAGTCCAAATTCCTCCTGCAATCTAGTTCCAATTACTTAACATGGTTAGATTTAGTCACAGTAATGATCCAACTTATTTGATGCCCAAAGGATTTATGTTGCTATGACCATATTCAGAAGAGAAACAAGAAGAGGAAGGATTTATTTAATATGTAATTTCAGTGATTTAAGTTAATCATGACAGGCCAGGAAGGCGTGGCAAAGCAGATGACTTCCTAGTGTGAAGGAGTAGGAAGTGAAGAAGGGTCTGGAGAGCAGGTATAAATTTGGAAGGCTACATGCTTAAGGAACTGCCACCTCCCCCTAGGTCCCACCTCCTAAAATTTCCACCACTTCTCAAAATAACCCTATGAACTGCTAACCAATATTCAATAATGAGACGTTGGTGACCACTTCATATTCACACCATAACAGTAAGTATTTAGTATTTTGTTATTTGTTTTCTGGCTGCTTTGTGGATCCTTCATTATTATCATCTTTTCTTACAAATCTTTCTTTGTGGTTTGATGCTTTTCAGTATAGATGTGTCTTGATTCCTTTATTTTTTTCTGTTTCTACTATAGTTTTTATACTTTTAAAATGTGATTACTGTAAACTCACTTCAAACATGTTAGTTATAAAAAGTCTGTTTTAAACTGATAATAATTTTGATTTCATACAAAAACTGTGATTCCCCCCACCCATTTTAACACCATAGTTCACATCTTTTCATATTGTGGGTCCACTAGTAAGTTGTTCCATCTGTAATCACTTTAGCACTTTTGCATTTCAACTTTTGTTGTAAAGTTACAGATGATTTCTACACCATCCAGTATTCTAGACTACAGGTATCACCTTCATCAGCAATTTGTATTTGTGTGTGTGTGTGTGTGTGTGTGTGTGTGTGTGTGTGTGTATCTGTTATTTTACAATTCTTTGTTTTACCCTGAAGAGCTCCCTTTAGCTTTTAGCACAAGGCAAGTTCAGTGAGAATAAAGTTTCTCATCTGTTATTTGGAAACATCTTTTTCTGCCCCCTATCCAAAGGGTATCTCTGCTGGATTAAATATCCTTTTTTTTTTTCCTGTTAACACTTCAAGCATAGAATTCTTCTGTCTTTCAAGGCAAGATTTCAGCTAAGAAACATGCAGACAATCATGCAGAGGTTTACTCTATGATCCTCTTTTGTATTTTTTTTTAAATTTTAGATAGAGATTGTAAGTTTATTATAGATTTCATGAGCTCAAGGGCATGTGAGATAGTCATATGTTACTTAGTAGTTTTGCTCTGCCTTCTTTAGTATACCTCTATGCAAAAAAGCAGTATTTATTATTATTACTATTATTTTATTATTATTATTTTGGTTTTTCTTTTCTTTTTTTTTTTTTTTTTTCCGAGACAGGGTTTCTCTGTGTAGCTTTGCGCCTTTCCTGGAGCTCACTTGGTAGCCCAGGCTGGCCTCGAACTCACAGAGATCTGCCTGGCTCTGCCTCCCGAGTGCTGGGATTAAAGGCGTGTGCCACCACTGCCCGGCTTATTTTGGTTTTTCAAGACAGGGTTTCTCTGTGTAGAGTTGTTGCCTATCCTGGATATTTTATTTTATTTTATTTTTTTTAATTTTTTTTCCTTTTCTTTTTTTTTTTTTTATTTTACAACACCATTCAGTTCAACCTAATAGCCACAGATTCCCCTGTTCTCCCCTTCTCACCCCCCTCCCCCTCCCCCCAGCCTACCCCCCATTCCCACCTCCTCCAGATCAAGGTCTCCCCCGAGGACCGGGATTGACCTGGTAGACTCAGTCCAGGCAGGTCCATTCCCCCCCTCCCAGACCGAGCCAAGTGTCCCTGCATAAGTCCCAGGATTCAAACAGCCAACTCATGCAACGAGCCCAGGACCCGGCACCAACGCACAGCTGCCTCCCAAACAGATCAAGCCAAATGACTGTCTCACCCATTCAGGGGGCCTGATCCAGTTGGGGGCCCCTCAGCCTTTGGTTCATAGATCCTGTGCTTCCATTCATTTGGTTATTTGTCCCTGTGCTTTATTCAACCTTGGCTTCAACAATTCTCGCTCATATAAACCCTCTTCTTTCTCACTAATTAGACTCCCAGTGCTCCACCAGGGGCCCAGCCGTGGATGTCTGCATCCAGATTCCTCAGTCCTTGGATGGGGTTTATGGCACAACTATCAGGGTGTCTGGCCATCCCATCACCAGAGTAGGTCAGTTCCTGCCGTCTCTCGACCATTGCCAGCAGTCTTTTGCGGGGGTATCTTTGTGGATCTCCGTGGGCCTCCCTAGCTCTCTGCTTCCTCCCCTTCTCATGTGGTTTTCATTTACCATGGTCTCGATTCCTTGTTCTCCATCTCTTTTCTTGATTCAGCTGGGATCTCCCACTCTCTTTCCCTTGACCGTCGCCCTTCATTGTTCCCACTCATGACCAGGCTGTTCATGTAGATCTCGTCCATTTCTCCGTGTCTTTTTTTGGGGTCCCGTTTTCCAGGTAGCCTCACTGGTGATGTGAGTAGCAGTCCAGTCATCCTTGTTCCACATCTAGCATCTTCCTATGAGTGAGTACATACCATATTTGTCTTTCTGAGTCTGGGTTACCTCACTCAGGATGATTTTTTCTAGATCCATCCATTTGCCTGCAAACCGTATGATGTCATTGTTTTTCTCTGCTGAGTAGTATTCCATTGTGTATATGTGCCACAATTTATTTATCCATTCTTCAGTTGAAGGGCATCTAGGTTGTTTCCAGGTTTTGGCTATTACAAACAATGCTGATATGAACATAGCTGAGCAAGTGCTCTTGTGGTATGATTGAGCATTTCTTGGGTATATGCCCAAGAGTGGTATAGCTGGATCTTGGGGGAGATTGATTCCCAATTTTCTAAGAAAGCGCCATATTGATTTCCAAAGTGGTTGTACAAGCTTGCATTCCCACCAGCTGTGGAGGAGAGTTCCCCTAGTTCCACATCCTCTCCAGCATAAAGTGTCTTCAGTGTTTTTGATCTTAGCCACTCTGACAGGCGTAAGGTGGTATCTCAGAGTTGTTTTGATTTGCGTTTCCCTGATGATTAGGGATGTTGAGCAATTCCTTAAGTGTCTTACAGCCATTTGGGTTTCCTCTGTTGAGAATTCTCTGTTTAATTCTAAAGCCCATTTCTCAATTGGACTGTTGGTCGTTTTGATGTCTGATTTCTTGAGTTCCTTATATATTCTGGATATCAGTCCTCTATCACATGTGGGGTTGGTGAAGATCTTTTCCCATTCTGTAGGCTGTCGCTTTGCCTTGTTGACCGTATCCTTTGCTCTACAAAAGCTTCTCAGTTTCAAGAGGTCCCATTGATTGATTGTTTGTCTCAGTGTCTGCGCTACTGGTGTTATATTTAGGAAGTGATCTCCCATGCCAATGCGTTCAAGACTACTTCCTACTTTCTCTTCTAGCAGGTTCAGAGTAGCTGGATTTATGTTGAGGTCTTTGATCCACTTGGACTTAAGTTTTGTGCACAGTGACAGATATGGATCTATTTGCAGCCTTCTACATGTTGATATCCAGTTATGCCAGCACCATTTGTTGAAGATGCTTTCTTTTTTCCATTGTACACTTTTGGCTTCTTTGTCAAAAATTATATGTTCATAGGTGTGTGGGTTAATGTCAGGGTCTTCAATTCGATTCCATTGGTCCACATGTCGGTTTATATGCCAATACCAAGCTGTTTTTATTACTGTAGCTCTATAGTAGAGCTTGAAGTCAGGGATTGTGATGCCTCCAGAAGTTGTTTTATTGTACAGGTTTCTTTTAGCTATCCTGGGTTTTTTGTTTTTTTATATGAAGTTGAGTATTATTCTTTCCAGGTCTGTGAAGAATTGTGTTGGTATTTTGATGGGGATTGCATTGAATCTGTAGATTGCTTTTGGTAAGATTGCCATTTTTACTATGTTAACCCTGCCTATCCATGAGCATGGGAGATCTTTCCATTTTCTGACATCTTCTTCAATTTCTTTTTTTCAGGGACTTAAAGTTCTTGTCATATAGGTCCTTCACTTGCTTGGTTAGTGTTACCCCAAGGTATTTTATGTCATTTGTGGCTATTGTAAAGGGTGATGTATCTCTAATTGCCTTCTCAGCTTCTTTGTCCATTGTGTATAGGAGGGCTACTGATTTTTTTGAGTTGATCTTGTATCCTGCTATGTTGCTGAAGGTGTTTATAAGCTTTATCAATTCCTGGGTGGAATCTTTGGGGTCACTCATGTATACTATCATGTCATCTGCAAATAGGGAAAGCTTGACTTCTTCCTTTCCAATTTGAATCCCCTTAATTTCCTTATGTTGTCTTATTGCTCTGGCTAGAACTTCAAGCACTATATTGAATAAGTATGGGGAGAGTGGACAGCCTTGCCTTGTTCCTGATTTTAGTGGAATTGCTTTGAGTTTCTCTCTATTTAATTTGATGTTGGATGTTGGTTTGCTATATATTGCCTTTATTATGTTTAGGTATGTTCCCTGTATTCCTGATCGCTCCAAGACTTTTATCATGAAGGGGTGTTGGATTTTGTCAAATGCCTTTTCTGCATCTAGTGAGATGATCATGTGTTTTTTTTCTTTGAGTTTGTTTATATGGTGTATTACATTGACGGACTTTTGTATGTTGAACCACCCTTGCATCCCTGGGATGAAACCTACTTGATCATGGTGGATAATTGTTCTGATGTGTTCTTGGAGTCTGTTTGCCAGTATTTTATTGAGTATTTTTGCATCAATGTTCATGAGGGAGATCGGTCTGTAGTTCTCTTTCTTTGTTGCATCCTTGTTTGGTTTAGGAATCAGGGTAATTGTAGCCTCATAGAAGGAGTTTGGTAATGTTCCTTCTGTTTCTATTATGTGGAACAATTTAGAGAGTATTGGTATTAACTCTTCTTTGAAGATCTGGTAGAATTCTGCGCTGAAACCATCTGGACCTGGGCTTTTTTGGTTGGGAGACTTTTAATGACTGTTTCTATTTCCTTAGGGGTTATTGGACTATTTAAATAGTTTATCTGGTCTTGATTTAACTTAGGTATGTGGTACCTACTGGATCTTACTCTGTAGACCAGGCTGGACTTGAACTCACAGAGATCCGCCTGACTCTGCCTCCCGAGTGCTGGGATTAAAAGTGTGTGCCACCACTGCCCAGCTCTTATTTTTATTTTATTTTTGAGACAGAGTTTCTCTGTGTAGCTTTGTAGCCTTTCCTGGAACTCACTCTATAGCCCAGACTGGCCTGGAACGCACAGAGATCCACCTGCCTCTGCCTCTCAAGTGCTGGGATTAAAGGTGTGTGCCCAGTGCCTCTGAAGTTCTTGATTTGTGCATAGATAGGTGGCTTGTTGATACTTATTTGTATTATTTCATTTCTGTTTTGAGTAACAGCACATAGATATTTAGGTAAATTTTTCACTTAACATTTAGTATGTGTTTCTATTGGTGTTCATTTTTGCATTTCTGATAAACAAGCAAGAAACACCCCGTTTTTGTTTATTGTTGTTATTTTTGTCTAGCAACCAGAAAATCAGTTCAGAATTTTAAATGAGTGCTCCAAAATTATAAGGTAAATTTGATAGCTAAATTATGATTGGAGTTTAATTAACTCAAGGCAGTGTTGGTCCATATATGACAATGTTCTCACATTGGCTCTACATTCTTTCAATGAATAGCTCTAGTTTATTATATTCTGAGGAATCTCTATTAACTGTGATGAAAGCCTGATTGTCATGTCCATGGCAGATAGCGATAGAAACAATGTTCAGTCTAAAAATACCAAACAGAAGAAGGTTGCTCCATAGACAACTCAGGACTATTGTTTTAAAAATGGGAGGCCATGCTCTCGAGTTTAAAAACAGACAAACAACAAACAAACAGGATGGGTACAAAGATAGGACTGAAGACTTCCTGCTGTACAAATGAATTAAGTGAAGTTCTGATAGTATTAGCTCATGATGGCAGCCGCATACATCTTTGCATTAGCAAATGCATTTATTCATTTTGAGTGGTGATGAGCACTGTTAGCTTGTTCACCTTTATAAGGGTTTCTTTGTTGTCCCATATGTGGCTGTCAACATCATCTCAGGCTTTGTGACACGGCTCCCAAATGAGCCAACCTGAAATAAGGTATCCTCCTCTAAGGAACAGTTAGTGTCCTGCTTCCTCCTTTATACAGCCAACCATTTCCATTGTCCAACATTCAGGACCACATACCTGAGTAGCCCAGAATCTTCAATTCTAAAGTGACACTCTCTTCTGTTAGGCATTTAGAAGTTAATCCCTAGGAAATGCTATTTTCCATGATATAGGAATTTCAGATTATATAGGAAATGTTTCCTCAGAAATAGGAGTTTTAATTGAGATATATATATAAGTCTTGGAGTAAAAGGAATGCTTTTTAAAGGCTTTTAGTTTTTCTTGGATTGACAGCAATCTCAGTCTCAGACTGATTCCTCTAGAGCTTTTTTTGCTTCATATATTACTTACAAATGAACATCAAGAGCAACTACTAAGAGCAATTACAGTTGAAACACAAAGTTTCAACATAAAGACTAAAGATAACATGTTTTTATTGAGTTACTTAGAATACTAATTCTGAGTATTCTGAGAATACTAACTCTGAAAATAATAGTGTGTCCAGAAATTATTCTGAGCATTAATTAATCTTTCACACAGATATCTATTCTGTTTAATACATTTTGAATTTGATTTAATTATAAATATTAACAAACCCAACTGTGTGATTTTCATGAGATGAAGGACCACACACTCACCAAGGCCTGAGGAAGAATCCGTTTACTGTGGATCCTATCCAATGTTATGGAGTTCTGCTGTCCAAAAACATAGTTTTGAGAGATGAGGCTAGGTTTATTAGTGATGTGTTAGATGGGTTTTCTCCAAGTGAGAGAGGTTTTCTAGTGTTGTCAGTCCAAACAAATTTCATTAGGCCAAATTATTTTTAGGTAAATCTATGGAATCTTTCTAAATTGTTCTATGTCCAAAAATCTTAGCACTCTAAAATTTGTTTATTTAAAAAAACCTATTTCTTTCTCTTTCACTATCATATTATTCAAGGTAAAAATACACCAGTTTTCCAAATAGAGTTGGGACCAAGGAGATTCTGGGTGCAATTATATTTTCCTATGCATGTCATGTAGGACATGCCCTTAGTGTGGCTTCTCCTCTTCCTTGGACAGTTTTACCAGAAAAGAATCTATGGTTTTGTACATAACACTGAGCTGTATGTAACAGACATGTGCCCATGTTGACAAATCCTAGCATGTTTGCGTTTCTAGTACATGTGAATTCAGTAGTTCATCCTTTCCTAATTAGATAGAATTTCATCTAGCATTGATCACACAAAATTACTGAATGTATATCATAGATCCAACCACTTACAGCTGCTCCCCAACATCCGACTTTTAATATATTTCTCTACATTATAAAATGTGACATGCTCAAGACTTGAATGTAACACAAAGAAAGGCTCCATATCCTCCTCTCAACCTCCTGAGCCACTAACTAACTCCCTAAGGAAGATATTCTTGCTCAAGAGAGACTGGCTTGTTTTCAAGTCCGTGAAGCCAGCCAGAGGACTAAGGCTAAGTTTAGACAGCTAAAAATAAAGTGAAAACTTGGATTTTAAACTTATTATTATGACTTGAAAATCCACTTTTAAAATGTACTTATATAGTGGTGCAAAATCAGATTAATAAAATTTCATTGTTATAGTGAAGATAAGTCTGGTTTTGGCTCTAGCAAAGTCAAGAACTTCCCTGATACTTACTTTTGTTCCCTTTAAAACCAAATGTGCACAGTTCTATTGGAGAATTAAAGAGTATGATTGCAAACATTACCTGCTCTCTTCAATCTGCTACCATTTCCTTATTAAAATTTTTTTTTAGCTTAAACAGTGGACCTATTATCATTCTTAGTTATTTTATAAATAGTGTATTTTTGGTATAGGCATGCATTTATCTATTGATACTTAACTTTTTGAAACTATTACATTTAAAAAAACCATCAACTATTATATGTTTAAAATCAAATTTCTGAAAAATAGGGACTCCAATCTTGCTCTTCTACTTTTATGAATAAAATATCAAACTTTATGGCAGCTGGAAGACTAGGATGCAGATATTCTCCTACCTTATTCAAGTTACAAATGTTATTTTCCCCAAATCTCTTCAAATAAGAAACTCTGACTAGAACTCTATTAAGGATGTTGTGGTAGCTTTAAGTAATGGGTTTTATTTAATACATTTCCATAAACTCTAAAAAATGATTTAGAAACAGCTATCTTTTGGCAAGGGATTGCAAACAGAAGTATGGAACAGGAACAGCTTGAACAATAAGCTAAGTTCCAGAGTACCTTGGAGCACCTAGGAAGGCAGGGAAGGAAGACATAAGAGGTTATAGAATCCAAAGCAGAGAAAGAGGTAACTGGAAGTAAAGGCCTACATACCCAACATCATACTTCCCTCAGGTCATCATAGCCCACTCCAACCCACTAGAAGTTCCCTCTGTGCAGAAGAATTAAAGAAAATCTTTATCTACCTATGCCGACGCCCTGCATCAAGCCCATCTCAATGGACTTCAGACCCAGGCCAGAGAGACTCAAGTGGCCTCCACTGGTTTGGACTACAGACTATTATAGTATATATCTTAAGCTCTCCACTCCTGAAAATAGATAACTACGCAAGATAATGTATGTTCATCAATTTAACTATGGTAAACATTTTGCAATACTTATATCAATTTTCCACAATGTTCATTCAGACATATTCTTTTATTCTCAATTATACTACAACAAATCTGGAAATAACTCGCTGTTTTACATGTAAATGAATCATGAGAATGAATGTGAATATACTTAGAACATGAATAACAGGCTATTCAAGAGCTACATAAGAAATGTGCCCTTCTGGTTTTGACTAATTCTCAGGAGAATATGTATTTGAAGATAAAGTAGATTTGGGGAATAATGAATGAACCCACCCAATTTCCAGATCAGTATCTCAAGTCCTATTTGTTCCTCAATGCTTAGCCTTAAGCTTGGTGCTGGGTCTTGGTCTTAGATTCCTTTATCCTGTATGTTCAGCCTTGATCCTGACTATTAAGCCCAAGCCTTGTTTATGATCTCAGCCTTGGTCTTGTATACTAAGCCCTAATCCTGGTTGTTTAGCATTGGTCCAGGAGCTCAGCCTGGATCCTGGTGCTCAGTACTGGTCGTAGATATGCTGGCCCAGGTTGCTCAACCCTGGTTATCATCCTTTGTCTTATGTAACAGCCCTGTTCCTGGTTTTCAGCCCTGATCATAGATGGCATTCCTTCCTCCATGCTCACCCTTAGTCCCAGGATGCTCATCCCTAATCCTCAGTGCTCATTCCTGATTCTGAATGCTCAGACTTGGTCAGGAGAGCTCAGACATGGTCCTAGGATATATAGTCCTAATTTTGTATGCTCAGACACAACAAACATGTTTGTGGTTTGCATGAGAGTCATGCAAATTTGGAAATCTAGACTCTTCCACTACATCATTTGGGGTCTTCCAAGATGGAGCCATGCCCATTTAATGTAGCTCATTTGCAAATTTCTACCAAATTTTTGGCCCACTATTTGTAAGCCCAATGACTGGATTATTTTCTATAGTGAAGAGGCTAACAATAACTAAAAATGCGATTGACCTTTACCCTTTGCTTTAATCACACCCAATCCCATGTTTCCATGGGTAATTTAGTCCAAGTATAATATGGGAGAGACAGATATTTTGCATTATTTTTTAAACAAAATGTGGTGAGCTGAGAGAAGGTAGAAATTGTATGTGTCAGTGTTCAAAGCTCTACTGCTTGAAATTTCATTGACAGCTCTGTGTAAACAGGCTCATAGAGATCAAAGTGTACATGATTAACAGAAAGGCACAAAAAGAGAATTCTCACTGATTGGGTAAGGACATTTGGGAAAGGTCTCTTTAAAACTACTATTGCTTAGGTTTAACCAAGAGACATTGATAGGGGTAGAGGTCCTTGCAGAATGCCCAAAGAGCAGCCAGTTGAAACTGGAGAATGTGATACTACGATAAAGTAAACACTAGGAAGGCATTACGTTTGGTCTCTTAAAGGCTACAGTATTTCTAAAACAGCATCAGGACCCTGAACAATACTGAAGGAAGATGGGACCCCACAACAACAAATCTATCCAGTCCAAAATGATGCAATGGTACCTAAGAACATTGCTGAATGATCAGCTTTGGACTGAAAACTCTTCAGGACAGTTCTAAGATGAGATGTTCCATCATACTACAATCTTATCCATTTCTGAGACTGGCTAAAGACTCTATGGCTAGCCCTACTGAGACCTAACAATCTAAGCTTTCTTACTGGATCCCACAGAGATACCATCACCCTCTCAACAGTAGGAAATAATTATAAGGAAACAACACCCCTCTCCCAAATGTTTCATTTTTCTCATGGGTATGGATGGATGGTTATAGGGTTGGAGGTGGAACAATAAAATTTGGACTCAGTATTCTCTTTTTTAGAAAAGAAAAAGGGGAATGGATAGGTATAGGATATTAAGGTAAATTATTGTACTTATTAGTAAACTATTTCAGTAAAATATTGGCCTTAGATAATTTGTACTAATATGGATTCTTATTTTTTGATACAAATACAAAACTATATTTGTTGTTTGTACACATATTTCTACTCCTGTTTGAAATTTTTTGTATATTGATACAAATGTAAAATTATATTTGTCATACTATATATATGTTATACCTCTGTTTAGGATATTTTGTATATTGATACATATTTAGGCTTATTGTCATATTGCATATTGCACTATATATATATTCCTACCTCTGTTTAAGCTATTTTGTGTATTGTCACAGTTTTGAGGTCATTGTCCTTATACAGTACATCTGCTTACAGACTGTTTATCTTGTTAATGTGAAGCCTTAGTCCTTAAGTTATTTTAGTAGAGAAGACTTACTGACCTATAGTCAGTCACTCATGCTTGTCATTTCTATAATTATGTTAGTTAGGTTCTCCAGACTTACAGAAACATATGTCAGATGGATAGGTAATCTCCAAACACTTCATAGACCTAGAGAATATGGCATTTAAATGCTTTGATAACTTAGAATTCCATTGATGTGAGACATGATTGCTCCTGGCGGCACTGATCTGATCCCGAGAGAATGTTGGGCTTCTGAAACATTTCTGTTTGGAAGTTTATCTTCTTCTTGGCACAAAATGGCATACTGGGCAAAGAACTTCCCT
Organism: Peromyscus maniculatus bairdii; assembly: GCF_049852395.1. Lineage (NCBI taxonomy): Eukaryota > Metazoa > Chordata > Mammalia > Rodentia > Cricetidae > Peromyscus > Peromyscus maniculatus. The sequence goes on along the minus strand of NC_134873.1, from coordinate 38,484,395 downwards.
TGCCTTGACTGCTGACAGTGCAAATACTGTCCCTTCTGAATGAATGGGACACAAGGTAAAACAACTATTGAACTCTTCCAAGACAGAGTAAGATAGTTTTTCAAAATACCTGCTTCTGAAAATGGTCTAACAGATACTCTAGGCCTGTAGCCAATTTGAATGCACCAATGATACCTTTTGGAATGATCTCTGTAACGTGCCATTTACCTATGCTCCAGACTTCTCTGGATTTTTGCTTGTGTCTCTTGTTTGGTGTTGTTCTTATTGGTTGTAGTTACATTTTGTCTAGGTCATTACCCCTTATTCCTTCTGGGAAATATTTGATAATCATTCCTATTGTATATAGTTTTTTATTAGGTTAGAACTTTCTTATTTAGACAAAAGAGGGAGATGTAGTAGGTAGCTGTTCCAGTTTTGACCTTGAAGCACTGCCCCTAGTGAGGCAGCAGGTAACTGCCACACCTGCCTATGACCTGCCCCGGGGCATGGCTGAGAAGAGACCCTTTAAGACCCAAGATGCATAAACTGGCTCTCTTGGCTCCACGTGATCCTGTATGCTGGATTGCAGACCAAGTCAGAGTTCTCCAAAGAACTATGCTGAATTGCACCTCATCTCTCACAGATCCTGTAACTGACCTCTTACTGGTTTGTTACCCTGAAATAAACCCCTTTTAATTACCAGATAAACTACATGGAATTGCCTCTTTAATTGCCACTATACACATCCACTCCTATTTTCTTATTTCTTGGATGTTCATAATGTATCTTCATTCTTAGTCCAAGGGCAGTTTATTGCAGTGCTCAACACCAGACTGAAAAGAAGAAAAAGCACATTCTTTTGTCTTGGTTATTTGGTTATCCTGCCCCCTAAATGGAAAAGTAAAAAACTGTGAAGTGTGCCAGTTAAAATACATGATGAGATTTTAAGGGCACCAATGAATAGCTTTGGAATTAGCAAATGTGAGGAAGGATTGGAGATGCTGTCTGCATAGCTGCCATACAACAAACTTTGAACTTTAATAGGAAAGACAGATATAAAAGCATCTGGGAAGGAAAACCCGAAGTCAGTAATCAAATTAAACACAAAGGAGAATGTCAATGCTATAGTAGCTTTTGGAAGGGCAGAAAAAGTAAGGAGTGTTTTACTCTATTAAGTTAGGACTGAAGACTGAAGGTCAAACCACAGGCAGATCCACAGAAAGATCACTTTGGCCTCATATGTGGTGGGGACTTTGAAAATGAAACAGGACTCTAAAAATGTTGAGTGTCGGCACTAGTTACAAATTTGTATTCTTTATTATTATTATTCTGAGAAGAAAGACAGCAGCTTCCAACTTGTCTTTGCTTCTGTATTTTTGCTTTTTTGTGTTTTCCTCCTGAACTCTGTTTCTGCGTGGGTTGATGTGACTTAAGACATTCCAGCAATCTGAAACCATAAGAAGTTGGCTGTGTGGGACTATGACCAAAGCATGCTAATGCTGGATTTCAAGATGTTAAATGTATTGTGCTAAGACATATGTACACACTGATGCAGATAACCTAACTGTACTTTCTGCCCATAAAAAATGTACATCATCTGCACCAGTTGACTCTCAAGACAGACTTACTGGATTCAAAGGTAGAGAACTCAGTTTGTGTAAGAAGCTGCCCTGTATATCTCCACTTAAGTGTAAAAGCTGCATTCCCTTTGAAAAACAAAGTGGGAAGTTGTATCATTTAGCAAAGAAATGATTGCAGTCAAGGTTTTCGTTCTCCAAACGCCAAGCTTTGTACAGATATATCCCAAGAAATCACTGGGATAGGAGGTTCCATGTAGATGTAGGCCCAGCCAGACTTTACTCAGGACACTAGGATGTCTAGGGTGATTCTATTAATAAGCCTTGGTGAGGGTTAGTAGACATGGGCCCAGAATGAGGCCCCTGACAAAAAGCAGGAAAGTAGTGAGGCTTATATCCAGGGTAATGAGAACTCAGGCAGCTTCATGTACTGGAAGCCCACCTCCTTCCTCCTCCAGGGCAATGGGCTGACTATGATTTTCAAAACCAAGGGGCATGTTGGTGGTGAAGTTCTATTTCTTTTAATTGTTCCTTCTTTTCATGTAAAGCAAAATAGAGAGGATTTGAAGGTGCCTTGTCATACATAGCATATTATGGTAAAGGAAAGTGTTTAGATTTATTGTTTAAATGAAATACAATCAAACAGTTATGAACATGCTTGCTTGATTTCAAATGTCTTGCAGTGTTGTGTCTTGGGCAGTGTGAAGAGAGGTTAGATCCTCTCCAGCTAGGTGCTTGAGCATCCTTTCTCTACCTTTTATTGAAAGAATTACATGAAAAATAAAAAGGATTTTAGAGTATCACTCATCTAGTTACTGACTTTGGATCTTCTTCAAGGCAAACCAACTTTTTTTTCCTATTAACTGGGAACAGTGATCAATGGAATGAGATTCAATAAGTGAGGTCTTAATCACCTAATTTGTCCAGAAGATCTCTTCCATTTCCCCTTCCCAGGGAAATCCATGTGTCCCTCTTTGGGCCCTCCTTGTTACCTAGCCTTTCTGGGGCTGTAGATTGTAGCATAGTTATCCTTCACTTTACAGCTAATATCTACTTAGAAGTGAGTGCATACCACATTTGTCTTTCTTGGTCTGGTTAACCTGATTCAAAATGATTTTTTTATAGTTCCATCCATTCACCTTCAAATTTCCTGAAGTCATTGTTTTTAACAGCTGAGTAATAAATGTACGACATTTTCTTAATCCATTCTTCAGTTGAGGGTTACCTAGGTTGTTTCCAGGTTCTGGCTATTACAAATAACACTGCTATGAACATAGTTGAGCAAGTGTCCTTGTGATATGATTGAGCATCCTTTGAGTGTATGTCCCAAATTGTTATAGCTGGGTCTTGAGGTAGATTGATTCCCAAATTTCTGAGAAACTGCCGTATTGATGTCCAAAGTGGCTGTACAAGTGTGCACTCCCACCGGTGTTCTACATCCTCTCCAATGTAAGTTAGCATTAGTGTTTTTGATCTTAGCCATTCTGACAGGTGTAAGATGGAATCTCAGAGTCATTTTGATTTTCATTTTCCTGATGACTAAGGATGTTGTTCTTTGAGTGTCTTTTGGTCATTTGAGATACTTCTGTTGAGAATTCTCTGTTTAGATATCTGTACCCCATTTAAAAAAATGGATTATTTGGTTTTTTACTATCTAGTTTCTTGAGTTCTTTATATATTTTTGGAGATTGGCCCTCTGTCAGATGTGAGGTTGGTGAAGATCTTTTCCCATTCTGCAGGCTGCCATTTTGTCTTATTGACAGTGTCCATTGCCTTATAGAAGCATTTCAGTTTCAGGAGGTCCCATTTATTAATTGTTGATCTAAGTGTCCATGCTACTGTTGTTACATTCAGGAAGCTGTCTCCTGTGGCAATGCATTTGAGACTACTTCCCACTTTCTTGTTCAGTGTAACGTAACTGGCTTTATGTTGAGGTCTTTGATTCACTTGGACTTGAGTTTTGTGCAGGGTGATAGATATGGATCTATTGGCACTCTTCAGAATGCCGACATCCAATTTTGTCAGCACCATTTGTTGAAGATGTTTTCTTTTTTCCATTGTATAATTTTGGCTTCTTTGTCAAAAATCAGGTGTGTGGAGTTATGTCAGGGTCTTTTATTTGATTTCATTGATCCACCTGTCTGTTTTTATGCCAATACCATACTGTTTTTTTTATTATCATAGCTCTGTAGTAGAGCTTGAAATCAGGGATGATGGTACCTCCAGAAGTTCCTTTATCATACGGGATTGTTTTGGCTATCCTGAACTTTTTGTTTTTCTATATAAAGTTGAATATTGTTCTTTTGAGGTCTGTAAAGAGTTGTGTTAGAATTTTGATAGGGATTACATTGAATCTGTAGATTACTTTTGGTAAGATGGCCATTTTTACTATGTTAATCCTACCAATCCATGAACATGGGAGATCTTTCCATCTTCTGATATGTTCTCTGATTTCTTTCTTCAAAGACTTAAAGTTCTTGTCATACAGGTCTTTCACTTGCTTGGTTAGAGTTACTCCAATATATTTTATATTATTTGTGGCTATTGTGAAGGGTGTTTTCCCCCCTGATTTATTTCTCAGCCCATTTATTGTTTGTATATAGGAGGGCTACTGATTTTTTTAAAATTGATCTTGGGGATACAAATTGGAAAGGAAGAAGTCAAAATATCGCTATTTGCAGATGATGTGATAGTATACATAAGCAACTTCAAAAATTCCACCAGGAAACTCCTATAGCTAATAAACAGTTTCAATGAAGTGACTGGATAAAAGATCAATTTTTTGGAATGTGCAGTTGCTATGGAGACAAGAAGCCTGTTGGTGCATTCTTGGCATCTGTGCTCCTAGATTCTACCAAAGCGTCAATGTGAGCCACCTCTTTCTCCTTTCAGGGATCCTTCCTCTGTACCCAGGTACTCCCCTCACCTCCAGGTCCTTATTGTGTCTTGCTAGACTCCTCAGAAATCTTAAATGTTTCTTCATGCTTATCTGATATAATGTATTTGTTCTAATACTAGAACTCCCTATTCAAAGAATGTCACCAACTTCTAATCTCTTTAATATGAATCTAGAAATCCCCCTGACCTTGTTTCCAGAAGGTTATCTCCAAGTTACCCAGGACACTTAATTTCCTTACATGGCATAGTATTTTCACAGACCCCCCCCACACACACATCCCCCTATTTACTCTAAGTACTCTTCAGGCTGTTTGTAGTATCTTATATAGGATGAATGCCATGCCTAGGTAAACATTTTCCAAACAATATTTGTGATCTGTGAATTTATTGAATCTGTGGATAGAATCTGTGGATGTTGAAGGCTGACAGAATAACTTGACTTTTAAAATAATTCCTGATTGCTTATTCTCCTTCAAAATTATATTTTGTTCTACTTCATTTAATTATGCTATACTTCAATTACCAGGAACTGAGAATGAGTTTATTTATCTCTCCCACATTCTTCCTTTGGACAAGGATGTTTTATTTTCCAAAGTGAAGGTCATTTTTCCTTTTAGTTTTTGTGAAAACTTTGCTGATACTTTTCTCTTTCTGTTACAAAATTCCTTCCATCCCTTACTTACACTGCATAGAACTTTACAATTGTGTTTCTGTTAGCTGGGCATATCTGTTGATGTCCCAGCTTCCTTTATAGCATGTATCTGGCTAAGGTTGGTCCATATAACAGAGCTGAAACAGGGTTTTCATTACCTTAGTTGTGCCTACTGCTTTGGGAGAATATGAGCTTAAATATAATGGGTCTACATTGCTATCTTGTAACATCTGATCAGAGCTGAGGTGTGGTGAGACTCTGCATCCAGACTATTTCATCTGAGTACCATCTGTATCTCAAGGCAGGAGCTGGTTGAGGCAGATGCTCAGATGCTCAAGATAAGCTGCCATGGAGACAAAGAACCCTATGGTCCTACTCTGGGGAGGATGTATTCAGGGTGCCGGATATAGAAGTGGATGTTTTTAGTCAACAATGTATCTCAACTCTCCAATGGAAGAAAATCCTATTTTTAATACTATGTATGTCTGAAACATCAATTATTTTCACTTCCAAAATCAGTGGTGTTGCCATCACATTAAATCTGCTGTGAAATAGCAGAGAATGTCAACACGTGGGCCTTTAGTTAATTGCTATCTTTTTTTATAAAAGAACACGCTTTAATTGATACATTTTTCTTTTACTTAAGTCATTAATGATGTACTATGCTGGCCTTGTCACAGGGTAGTTCTACAAATAGTGCCTTTAGAAATGAAATAAATGGCATTTTCAAGGTGTTTATGCAAAAGTCTTGGCTGTCCTAATGCTAATTAAAGTGGAGGATGAACACCCCCAGAAAGTCATGTGAGCTTACAGCTGAATTTGTATAACTAAGAGCTAGGGAAAATAAAAGTTGAGTGTCTAAATTTTAGCTTCAGTACATTTGTTCTTTTGAAAATAAACAGTACAAGAGAATGACAAAGATCTTGATTCTTTCACCATATCTTCAAAAGCGTGCTTTCTGTTTTCAGTGAATGACAAATGAAAAATATGCCCATAATTGGATAGGGTATTATGGACTAAATGCATGCCTCCCAAACTCATTTATTGGAGACTTCACCCTAATGAAATGGAGGTGATGCTGTAATTTTGGATATGGTTCATCATGAATAGAAATTAATCTCCTCTGTGAAGTATGAAGAAAATAGACATTCAATTCAACTGTGATGCCTCAAGGGAGCCCTTGGGTAATGGTTAGTTAAGATCAGCAAAGGAAATCCTCATGATTAAATCCTACTGATTCTGTAAGATAGACCAGAAAGGACACACACACACACATGGACCACCCCTGTATTTTGCTATGTGAGGTACTAATTCACCTGAAAACTCTGTCAGCAGGAAGACTTCACTAGATGCAGCCTCTTGGTCTGGGTCCTGCACTAATCTTGAATAGTTTTAAAAGACAAAGACTTCAATTTTTCTAACTTGGCATACCCCCTAACAACAATCTAATAATTTGTCCTTATACCCACAGATAAGTGTAGTCCTCACTATTCATTAAGGAAGCACTCATTTGCAATAGATGAAAACTACTCCAGAAAACCACAACCAGTCAAAATGCAGAGTTGTGGAGTCCAGTCCCAATGGATACATATACAAAACACTCTTGCACCTAGGCTCAGGTAACATTTCGGAAGAGGGGGTAGAAAGATTTTAAGAGTTGGAATATCAGGAAATCTGCTGGGAGATTGTGTCTCCTAGGAATGTCAAAAAGTATACTCAGAAAGTCTCACCAGCATGACTACCCAAACATGAACTGAACAAGAGTGACACCAATCGACAAGCCAAAGTGAACTGGGAGAGGCCCACGAGGCCTCAACCCTACAAAAAGAACTACAGGTGACTAAGGAATGCTGAGAGTGGGAAAAATTCTTCCCCAGGATCCATCAGAACAATTGGTGATTCAATAACAAATGGTTAGCCTTGAAAACATACATATAAGTAACATACAGCCTGAGTAGGTTATATTTAGGCTTTGTAAACTGAATACCAGTGGGTAGGTCTTGTTCTTGGGTTTCTTTAATCATGTCTCAGTTCTTTGAGTTTCTTCATTTCTGTATGAATTTCAGAATTAGAGGACAATGCATGCGTATGAATCCTGATGGCATATTAACTGATAATTCATTGTCTGTACAGATTTATTTGAGAATTACTGATATCTTTATAACTTTGATTCTGTATTTTTAAAATTCACTGAAGAATTTTATTGGTTTTCTGATTGGTGAACTTGTACATGTTTTGTAGCTTTGTTCCAGAGAGTTAATATTTTATGCTGTTTTGTTCCTACCTCAATGCTTTTGTTTCTCCATCAAGGACTCTGATCCTCTGAAACCATAAGCCCAACTAAATGCTTTATTTTATAAGGTGCCTTGATCATGGCGTTTTATCATAGCTATAGAAAAGTAACTAAGACAGCAGGAATTCAAACAGAGAGCTGATTTGTGCATACCTAGTCAAGTCAATCTCTTAGAAGTGCATCCTGTCAGCATCACTCTTTTCAGTCTTTCTGAATTTTCTGATGACATATTCTAGCATGCTGGGTCTACAATCCAGATCAACACCAGGGGTGTGATCTTGATAGACTTTCTCTAGGGCTGGGTCCATGCTTGCTTATTTCTGTGCCTTATTTATGTGTTTCTATATTTCTGCATTTATCACAGTGCCCATCACCAATCAGGTATATTTTAAGTTAACTGGTGAATAGGAGGATATATAAAATGCAAAATAAATTTGTGGAATGGATGTGCAAAAATTTATAATATAAACTATAGGTGGGAAGGGAGGCTATAGGTGGGAAGCTGGTGTGGTTTCAGGGAGAACTTGGATTCTGGTCATTATGACTGTGTGATCCTGAGAAGATAGCTCTATGCTTCAGTAAAAGGAGCATGAAGACATCTGTGCTTAGGTGTTGTTATGAAATGCCTGAGAAATCACCAGACATTGCCCAATAGAAAGAAAGCAAAAGCCACATGTAGGATGGAAATTACAATAATGATGTCTTACCATCAGTGATCCTCAGACATAAACATCACTATACCAAGATTAAGAACATTCTAGATCAAAATACCAAAAGCTTTGGGAGCAAAAACTATCCTTGCCACTCAATTCAACTTATGGTGGTGGGCAAGGTTTTAGCTTCACTGGCCATCAGTTTCCCCATTTACTCTGGGCTGGGTGAAATGATGCATATGCTGAGCATAGAAAAAATATATAAAACTTGGCGATGACCACCTTCCTAATCTTCATATACTTGTAGAAACAATTTCATAAATACCATAAGTGGAGATGCAAGTACAGGGTGATGAACAAATGTGAGCTGATGTTTTGACAGGATTAGAAACTGAACATAATCTATGTCCTTGGAACCAAGATGACAGAAGGAATTCAGGGGGACCCCAGAAGTTCAATTTCTGGGCATGCACAAATTATGGTCTCAGAGACAGAGCCTTAGCTCCAATAATAACAGCAAATGGCTATGTCCATCAACTGGATAGCAAGGACCCCAGAGACTCCTGGTCCTTATAACTTCATAATGTTGACTGAATAGATTTTGGTACTCATCTGTATTTAGTTATCAAAATACTCCTATAATTCTGGAAATAGTGATAAAGGAATTCCCCTTGAGAAATCCCAGAAAACTGAGAAGTGTGGACAGAAGGAATGTTTCTGACCAGAAATATAACTTCCCAGTTTGTGTTAAAAATTGAAGGTGAGAAAAAAATTGGGATATCACCTGATCAATTTAAAATACTGAGAGACAAATGGTATGTTCTGGGAACAGTCAGCTCTGTTCTTATTTCAGAGCAATAGCTACTCCTGTTGCCTGAAGGATTTTAAGATGAGCAAATGCTGTCTTTTTGCCTGTCTGTTAATATCCATGGAGGTAGCAGACAATGAGGACTGGTGTCTAGGGACAGAGTGGCTTCTACTACTTAGAATGAACCACATCTTTTACTGGTGCCAGCTACCCAGGAGTCCTGAGAAGAGGTCATTCTGCATTTGGGAATTTTAGTTTCTCTGCTGGTGGATTGGAAAGGCTGCCAGATGAGGATTTTCTCCAGATCTCTGACTAATATATTCTTAAACGCTGTTTTCCATAGAACCCCATTGGTAAAAGAGCTGAGAATATATAAGAATTCACTGCAAAACAGTGGTAGGGCAGATGTAATAGCCTTTCAGTTTTAGCATCCAATATTCTTAAAGGGTCTGTGAATCATGTTTCTGGATACCTTATAGAGCAGAAAAGAATTGCTCATTTATTAATTGAGTTTCATAATGATAACCAGAGAAAATGGTTTGGTTTGGTTGGCAAAGCTAGACACCTACCGTCAGATCCTAGGCTAGTGACTCTCAGTTTTGAGTAGCATTGGAATGACTGTAAATCTTTAAAAACACATGTGTTACTAATCTGTCCCAGAGAATATGGCCAAGAGTTAGGCTTAGGTTGGTTAATAAAGAGACACAGCAGACCAGACAGAGGCTCCTTAACTGTTCAACAGGGTACTGTGAGGTCATCCATGTGATGAGTGAGCTCTTGTTCTCTAAAGGTAACTTCAAAACAAGAGAACTAAAATGACCTGTTGGAAGACCAAGAGGACATAGAATCCCACTTTGGGGCACCATTCTTTATTCCTTAAATTCGTAAGTGTTCAGAGTCTACAAGATGCATAGGATGAATGTGTCACCAACAGATCATCCAAGGAAGTATATAATGACACTGAATTCCAGATCTTGGTAATGTCCTGGCCTTCCACATATTCCTTCACACTTGGCCATTGTGATTCTAGGTTTAGTAAAGTAAATGACATCATGTTTACTTGGATGTTTATGGATTTTCTCAAAATGGATGTTTATATGTTTATGGATTTTGAGAAAAAAAATCTGCCCTGACAGCCAAGAGTGTATATGTTCAGTCTCAAGTGCTCTTGTGTTGAACATAAATCACCCATAGAGCATCAGCACCAGGCTGGATCCATCAGAGATAAAAGAAAAGAGCTCCTAGTAATTTCAGATGAATACAGAATGTGAGTCATACCACAGAATGCCAAATATCCCTTCTTCGTGTTAATCAATTACATGTTTATGTGATATACCCTTAGCTTATGCTAGTCCTGCCCACTCTAGGTAAAACTTAATAATGTGCCAAATCTTAAAATTGTGTCTGCTTCCTGAGAGGAGACAACTCCAAGCTGAGTCCTACTTATTAAAACCTTGTAAATTACCAAACATTATCAAATCTTATTGAAGGTTCTTCCTTCTCCCTCTCACTGAGATAACCCATGACACAATATGCTATGAATATTACTGAGTATAGACAGTTGTTCATTTCTAAAGTCTCAAGTAAAATGACAGGTTTTTCATTTCTCTAGGGACACTTTACTACTCAGTATGGTGTCATGTGAAATCAATCTAGTTCTATCCCTGAATTTATGTGGGAAGCTCTTGACTCCAGATACTAGCTGACTTACTACATGTAATGTAGAAGTGGTGATGCCCTATTGAAATATAAAGGAGTTAAGTAATTGCATATTAATGATTTATTAACTATTATTAGTGCATGTTGGTTAACTGACTGGCTAAGAACCATATTGACCTAAGTTAATTGACTTTCCATCCTTGCTCTGATCTCAAGGTATTTGTGGTTTTCTGGTCCTATGTACCAACAGATAGTATTATCCTCAGTGTAAGGTCATCTCAGCAGGGCTGGAACTGGACTGGATACATTTGGATTTAGAATGTTGTATGGTCATAGATATGATCCCATGGTGCTCTGGACAGTAGTAGAATTGTATTTAGGCTGGCTTATGTATACATGAGCAAGAGCATACCAGTGATTCTTGAAAGCCCTCTCACAACCTTCCCATACACCCACTATCATTCCCTGGATCACCACTCAGAATGATTGTATGGACTTTGTTCCTCCATTATTGGCCATCAGTTGCAACTTTCTTCAGCATGCTGAGTTTTCAAAGGATGTCTGCAGTACAAAGTGTACATGCAGGTGGAAGGCTAGAAGAAAAGCAATTTTACTCTAATTCAACCTCAACCATAGGCATGAGACTATGTAACAGAGAATGCAATGATCATGTAAGTTACAAATATTTTGGACAAAAGATTGGCTTTTAAAATATTAGATGTAGATCTTGCAAAAAAAAAACTAGGTCCTGAAGTGCATGATTTTATGATCATAAAGCTTAGATGAAGCAGCTGCATTTTGAAATTTTGCTGCTGCATTATCACTCATGTAATGGACAGCAATTAAATTATATGTTGTATTCGAATGCTTCCAAAGGAAATAGTTTTCTAATTATTGAAGGCATCTTTTGATGGTACTAGAAATTAAATCTTTTCAAGTTCTTGTAAATGAGTTTTTAAAAATAGAAATCTTGCTGAGTTTATGGAATTGTGGCTTTAAAAAAACTTTCTTTTTAAATCTCCCAAGTTTTAAATGTGTAAGTAGGAGTTACATTATTGAGTAAATGAACAGTGTGGAAGATTTCTGAGCATATTGAAGGAGACAGATGTTGCAGTATAACCCAGAACGAGTGACGTTTTCAAAACTACTTATGAAGAAGGTAAAGAAGATCCAAGATTACCAAGAAACCATAATCTTTGGAGAGCCATGAAGACTGGAGGAGTCCTCAGAAATCTTTTACAGTGGTCTTACATAGAATAAGTATTATTTGCAAGTCTGCCAGTGGAATGCCAAAGTATTATCTGAGCAAGCACCAGAGTAGCTGTGAGTGCCAATGTATGGCACAATCAAAAGTGTGCCATAAATAAATCCATTCAACATTTATTTAATGTATAGTATTATATTCAGAAATGGAGACATTAGGGTCCAGAGAACACAGGACACACACATATCTCTTAGGATCAACTTGTGATGTGGTACACTACTGTTATATGTAGAAGATAGATAGAGGAAACATGCATCTCTTCTGAAAGCAAGTATCAGTGTAATCCACTGACATCTGGAAGAATTTAAGGAAGACAGATTTTTCTAAGAACTGGGCTTTAAAATCAAAGAATGCTATGTGAAAGGTACCTACCCTTTTTCAAAAGGCCAAGTTACTAAAGGAAGAACCAAGAGGCATCTTTCTGACATTATTCTCCCTCACCAACAGGTGTCTTCAGTCTGTCTTTCTTCCTCACCTCCCGCATGTGTCTGAACTCTACACTCACAGTCCCTACAATTGCACTTGTCAGTCACTGATTTACCCCTTGCATTTTTAATAATCTATTTTGTGTTGCATTTGAGATGGTGAAATCAGCAGGTTTCTTCCCTCCCTCATATTTTCTCCATAACTATCTCATAGTCAACTAGTGAAGCTTTCCTCAGTTTCTTAGTGAAAAGCTGAAAAAAAGGGCATAGGAGCTAATGAATAGTATGTGATTTGTGAGCTCTCATGTGAAGCTTTAGACAAATATATGTAGTACTTAATATGATTGCATTTATTATTGAAAATTTTTCCATTTTTATCTTAGACCCTTTGAAGAGCTACTTAAAGAAGTCATAGTCACTCTGCATACCCTAGAACTGGAGGGTGTCCTCCTGCCTCCTCTGAGCCAATGTTGCCCCAGTTCACCGAAGTAAATATCTATGGAAGCCACGTCTTCACACTGTCCTAAAACAGGCTGTGCTACACTGATAATCTAGTCCAGTTGACCTTGGAGCTGTACCCTACCTGCCTTGAGTGCTATGAAAACATAAGTGGTTTCCTTGTAGAGCAATTTACAAAACTTGGTTCTGAGCTCATGGATACTTTGAGGGCCACAGGCAACCAAAGATAGCCTACTTCCTGCCTTCAGTGTAATCCTTTATTCTGTCTATTGCCTGGACATATGTCTATGTTCCTGTTGGCAGAAACTAGAAGAAGGTTACTTTTGGGCACCAAGAAATGAAACTGTTGTCTCATGAAAGGGACACAAAGAATGTTGCTTTAGACACTGAGTAGCTTGTGAGGAAATTTTGATACAGCCTTTCAGATCAGAGGGAAATAGTTGACACAGAGAACAATGAGCTTCTAGAGACTGATGTCTTCTGGAGCCAGAAAGGCAATTACACATTTTCAAATGTGACTCCTGAGCTGGAGAGAAGGCTCAGCAACTTAGATTACTTGTTGCTCTTGTAGAGGATCCAGGTTCAGTTCCCAGTACCCACATGGAGGCTCACAATCATCTATAACTCCAGTTTTAGGAGATCTCATGTGCTGAATGCCCATATCTCTCTTCAGATATGGGAAATTTTACACAGTTATTTCTTTAAATAAGCTTTCTACACCCTTTCTCTTTCTTAGAGCTCTATAATGTAATTGTCTGCTTTTCCAGTTATTTCTAGTGTCATCAGAGTTCTTCCATTATTTTCTGTAGTTTTTCCTATCCAATCATATTTTTTAATAAATCATCTTTCAAACTTACACATGTCTTCTTCTTGACACACCATATGTTGGTGCTTTTATTTTTCATTTCATTTATTCTTTAACTCTAGGATTTCTATTTGGTTCTCTATGATTTTATACAATTGTTGAATTTATAATTTTGATCTTGTTATTGTCTTATTTTGTTGAGTATCTCTGTATGTTTTTCAGACAAATTATAGATCCTCAATTGTTTGGATTTCATTACAGGAATATTATGTTCTTCTGGTGTTGTCATGTTCCCTAGTCTTTTATATTCCATTAGTTTGAGTTTTCCCTTGCTGATTATATTTGAAGAAACAGTTACCTCCTCTGGTCTTTGATCACTGTTTTCAGGGGAGAAATAAATATCTTCATCATCAACCTGAGCTTTGGAATCTGGGACTTGCTCCAGCTGTAGAGTGGATATTTGTACTTATCTCTTCTAAGTGTAGAATTCTTAAGACTTTATGCCTTTCCCATGGGGATGGCCTAAATTTCACTACTTAAGATATTTTAACTGGCTTTCTGCAGGACATAGGAAGACAGATTAGAAATAGTATAAGAAAGCTGCATCCAATCTCTGGGGTGCCCGTGAGCCAGACCGAGAGTCTACAGATGAGGTGTCCTCAGTGCCTCATTGATGAGTAATTCATTGGGTCCATGCTCTCTCTTTCTTGAGCCAAGCCTTTTTCAGTCCCTTAGTTGTGCTAGTCCCTTGCTATTCATGACAGAAAGAAATGAATGAGTTTCTCAGGCAGTGTCCTGCATAGTTGGTCGAAGTTGGTATTTACACTATGCCATCACTTTACAACATGTGAGAGATGGCAATCTGGGGTACTTCTTACCACCAATCTGAGCAGTCTAAGGTGAGTGATGCAGAAAAGAGCATTGAGACTTTGATCTGCTGGAATACTGATCATCTGTGTAAAACCTTCTTAGACTCAGAAAGAAACATACCTGAGTTGTTAGTTTTAAACACTAATGCTTCTATGAAGGGTGTCGCTAGAAAGTTCTTCTGCTACACTGCTGACACCACTTGTGTTGTACACTGGTGCAGTCTTCATGAATTTTCAATGTTAAAATTATCTATGTCATCACTACGTGTACATTTCTGAACCTGGAAGATCCTTTTATCTGAGCCTTTGAAGAAGCATCTTGTTATTCTTTGAAAGATTCATACAATATGTTTTGATGATATTTATGCTCATTTTTCTTTATAACTCCTTCAAAACCTACCCTTCACTTTCCCATCCCTTCCCAATTTCCTGTCCTCTTGTATTTTTTTTAACATACAAAGTCCAATTTGTGTTGATCATATACTCATGGGTGTGGGGGTGTGCATTAGAACGTTATGGACCTACCAGGATCCATACTTAAAAACTGACTCTTCCTCAGAAGCCATAAGTTGAATTAGGGGTAGGATCTCATGAACCTCTTCCTACTCCATACCAGAATGTTAACTGGCTTGATCTTGTGCAGGCACCAACAGCTACAGTGAGTTTATGAGTGCAACCATGTTCAGAAAGCAGTTAACTCCAGTCTTCCTTGATCTATGACTTTAAAAATCTTTCTGCTCCCATCCTATTCCAGTTCTTGAGCCTTAAGTGTGTGTGTGTGTGTGTGTGTGTGTGTGTGTGTGTGTGTGTGTGTGTGTGTGTGTGTATGGGGGTGATATAGATGTCCCCTTTGTGGCTGAGCACTCCAGTGATAGTTATACTCTGCATTTCAATCAGTTGTGGACTTCTGTGTTAATCACTGTCTATTACCCAAGAAAACTTGTCTGAGAGAATCTGAGAACTGCACTAACTTATAGGTATAGAGATATGAGTGTAGAGAGTAATCAATACTGTGTTCATTTAGCAGAATAATAGTAGTATGTTTACCTCTGGGGCCAATGTGCTCCCAAACTATGGGTTCTTTGCAAGATTTACAGAAACAGACATACATTTTCTCCTATGGAGCAGACTTTAAAGATAATCAGAAAGTGGCTTGTTACCACTATAATATCCATGGCATATTGCACACATGGGCATATTGTGCCATGCTGGTCACTACAGTCACTCACAGGGTTCAGAGCTGGGTAAGGCTTTAACAGTTTTGAGTATCGTTATCCTCTCTGTGTCTTTTTCTGTCTCTCTCTCCCCTTTCTGGTGTGTGTGTGTGTGTGTGTGTGTGTGTGTGTGTGTGTGTGTAAATAATAAAGAAAAAGTGGCTATCAACTTGAGAGTGGGAGATGTAGTGAAATAAATTATCACCCAAAAGACATTAAAAAAGAATAAACAAGAAACAAAAAAAATGTATCGTGCCATTAGTTTTTGTCAACCTGACCCCAACTAAAGCCATCTGGGAAGAAGGAATCTCAGCAGAGGAATTACTTCCATCATATTGGCCCGTGAGCATGTCTGTGAGGTCATTTTCTCAGTTCCTACCTATATATTTTTACCTTGAGTTCCTACCTGGCTTCCCTCAGTGATAGACTGTGATCAGAAAGTGCAAACCAAATAAATTCTTTCCTCTCCAAGTTGCTTTTAGTTGCAACCTTTTGGTCATGATTTTTACCACAGCAACAAAATGCAAACAAGGACTTGTATCATGGGTGAGAGTTTAGTGCAAAAAAATCCAGTCAGATATCCTATTTATACATATACATGAACAGACTTCAATTTTTAAACTAGTGACAGCTGATCTTAATTTTGTATTTCTAGTTCCTGTGTTTAGAACAGGAAGTCAGACTGCAAGTCTGTCATGTCTAAAATGCACTAATCAATTTTGCCAGCAGGTCTTTCAAATAATATTCCTAGAATCTACTGTGATCAACAATTTTGCTGCTTTGAGGAAATAATCCACACTGAAGGCCTTGAATTCTAGTGCTGACAAGTGCTTGTCTTTGAAGCAGACAGTGTGTGTGTTTATTGAGGTCTTGCCTCCACATGATTGTGTAGGGACTTGAGAGAGGAAAAATCATTTCCTGTAATCTGGTTGGGTCACTGAGTGAACAAGGAAATTCACTTCAGGATGAGCTTTAAGAGAGTTGTCAGGCTGTTTCAGTTAGCTTCATGCCTCCTCAAGCTGTCTGTACTTTAATATTGCAGTTATTTACTTACAAGAGGAGAGATACTGTCATGGGAAAATGATAACTTCAAAAAAAGCTAGTTACAAACTTAAAGTCTATACTACATTTCTTTGAGATACAAGTAAGAAAACTTCATCTGTGGTAGGGGCCAAAATATAATATATATCACTTAGGTATCATTCTCCTTTGTCTAAGTGAAAATATAACAATCCAATCCAACTATTTTCAGTACCATGTGATTTTTTTCAAGGATGAGGTCTGATCATAGTGAATATATTTTGGTAAAAATAGTGGAATTTACTATAGGACAGTCCTTGGGCTAGCAATTTTTACCTGCTTATTTAAGGTATTTTATTTCCTCATATGATTAATTTACTATTTTAAGGCATATGAACTTTGAACAATATGTAACTTCTGTATTAGCTAGCTTTCCTTCACCACCATGAAATAATGTCTGAGATAAATAAACTATAAAGAGAAAGGGTTTATTTTGGCTCATATTTTAGAAGTCCAGTCATGATCAGTTAGCCCTGTTACTCTGGGCCTGGGGTGAGTCAAAGCTAGGACAAAGCTGCTCAACTTGTAGCCAAGAAGCAAAAGAGAGGAAGAGACTATGGTGCCACAATTCCCTTTAAGGACACATTCTGAATTACTTAAGGACCACCCACTAGCTTCTACCTTCAAAGAGTCTCAATATGTCCCATTACCACATGATGGGGTGCTAACACACAGGGCTTCCTCTGAAGGACATCCTAGCACAGGAAATCTGAACTACAATAACATCTCACATCAAAATGAAAAGAGTTCTTTGCTAATAGTAGTTGTTTTTATATTATACAGACTGAGCACATTGTAGGAACCTTATTTTTATGTTTTAAAGGAAATCAGTGCTACTGATATATAGAAGTTGCCCCAAGTTTGCATTGTTCTTTAAGAGTTCTTGTGTGTGAATTCTTAAGTAATTCAATGAACCTCTACTAACAGTTTTTGTTTTGTCAGTGGTGTGAAATGGTTCAAGTGCACGCCTCATTAAAACTGTTCTTAGGTAACTGGAAAAGATGAGGAGAATGAGTCAATTATTGGACTTTTCTTTATCCTTGAGTTTATTGCATTCTGTTTCCAATGGAGCTATTACAAAGGAGTTGAGCAAAGCAAGACTAAGAAGATGATTCTGTAGCTAGCTATGGAGATAGTTATCACATTTTCAAACATTAAATGAACATGGGAAGATTCCCACATCCTAACAGTCTCTGCTTTCATTTCTGTAAAGCTCTGTTATTGACTTGATATAGGCAATAGATAGCATAGATTAAGTAAAAAAAAAATCTTTGAAGCACACACTGGTTTTTAGATGAATACTAGAAAGGTTACCAGAAGGTGGTTAATATATGTCTATCTCCAAGTAGCCTGTCAGTTTACTTGGAGTGTGTCTCTAAGCTGCATTCTACTTGTTCCTGCATCCTTATTCAAATTCAGCTTCTTTGCCCCCCTACAGAGATCCATTATATTTGTGGCTTCCACATCTTTGCCTTGGGATTTTCTGATGGAATGATTTGTGATCAGGTGTAGAATTCACTCTTGTAGAATTTCTGTTATAAATACAGATCAATAGAAGTAGTCATCCCCAGTAGGAACAGGACAAAAAGGGTATATCTTTGGTGAAAGCTATTTAAAGAGTTTAGACAAACATATCACTTACTTAATGCATCTCTTACTATTTTGAAATTTTTAATTTTAATTTTCAAAATATTAGAAGTTTGTATTGCATGAAAAGTCCCTTCTATCTTCCAGTAACCTTGGGTGAGTATACCTTGGAAACACTTAAGTTGAGATCCACCTATAGCAAATGTTGTGCACTCTCTCATGGAACCTAATGGGGTCATCTTGGCCTCAGTGAACATCTAGAATCTGTAGGCTGTTGCACTTGAGAGCCATGGACAGCTAATGTTTGACTTTTAGGGAAACAGAACAACAGGATCAACTGGCCTTAAAAAGAGAAGGTAGAGAGGGAAGGGATGGGAGCCCACAGCCTCCTTGGAGCTACTTTCTGGTACTAAGGATTTCATCTTGTGGCTGTCTGGTATCCTGTGCTGGAATTCGGGGCCTTGGTGTGTTCACAATGTTGAGTTGCTTAAGACATTCTGGGGAACCTGTTGTCTGGAGCTCTCTGAGGTATATGTATAGGAGTAGGATGACATCATCAATCACATTTTCATTTCTTTAACAACAGGTTTCTAAACACCTACTTTTTCCAAGAAAACCATCATAAGGCAAGAGGGACTACACCCTTGTTCTCTGTGTGGAAGCATATTTTTTCCTTCTTCTGTTTTTCCATGTGCATTCCTTATTGGCCTGAGTGGCTGTTCCCAAGAGCTTAACACTGTTATTTCTCAATCTGCTTTTATGACTGTGATTTCCCTGCTCTTGACCCAGATGTGTTACTAGGCTCTCTGGACAGGGAAGATGGTTGTTTGGCTCTGTTTGGGAGGCACCCAGGCAGGGGAATGGGGATCTGTCCCTGGTGCATGGGCAGGCTTCTGGGAATCCAGTGCCTGTGATGTGACACATTGCTCAGCCTTGGTGCAGTGGGAAGGGGCCTGGACCTGCCTAGGCTCAGTGAGCTGGGCTCTGCTGACTCCTCATGGGAGGCCTCAATTTGGGGATGTGGAGATGCGGGGTGGTTTGGGAAAGAGGGCTGGGAGGTATGAGTAGGGAGGAGGGGGGTACTGTGGATAACATGAGGAGTGAGTAGAAAATTTCTTAATAAAGAAAAATAAAATAAATGAGTTAAAGATATAAGAGCTAGCTAGCAAGAGGTCTGCCATAGACCATATAGTTTATAAATAATATTAAACCTCCAAGTGAGCAGCCAAGGGACTGTGGGGCTGGGCAGGAACAGAGGAATATGGGACCGTGGGGCCAGGCAAGACCTGAGAAAACTTTTGACTACAAGTGACAGCTGAAAACCAGCTGTATCTCAACATATTCCCCTATCCTGGGAGCTTTTTTATTAAGCCTGTCACAGTCTAAAACATAGTGAAACCTAAATGTGAGACACCGTTTCAAGTTCCTTATAGAAGATAACTTATTTAACTTTGAAATTCATATTACGTGGTATTGGATTGAATTATATCTCTCAATGTACAACAAATTCCTATGTTGAAATCTGACATCTCAGAATTGGACCTTATTAGGAAATAAAGTCATTATAGATGGAAAAACAAAACAAAACAAAACAAAACAAAAACCTTTATATATATTTTTGAATTGAGACCACTTCCTTCATTCTTCCTCTCTCAACTGTAATTGGTACACATGACTTCATAATTTTTCTTCCTAACTAATTTTACCTTTATATATATTTTTAAATATGATTTTAGCCAGATATGGTAACACATGCCTTTAACCCCAACACTTGAGAAGCAGAGGCAGGTGGATCACTCTAGTTCTAGGCCAGTCTGGTCTACATAGTGAGTTCTAGACTATCCAGGAGTAAATAGAGAGACTCTATTTCAATATATATTATATATTACATATATAATTTTATTTGAAACAGAATTATATCACTACCCCCTTCCTCTCCTGAGCTACCCTCTTTTGAACTCCCTTATTTTCCCCACTTCTCAAGTTGATAGCCACTCTTTGATTATTGTATGTATGTGTATGCACAAATATATATAAATACAACTGCTGAGTCAGGTTTTGCTTGTTATGATGTCAAGGCCGATCACTTTACAATGGATAACCAATAAGAGAGTTCACCTGGCTGCGGCTAATTCTTCTTCTGCCAGCAGTAGTTCTCTGTCCAGGAATGGGACCCCATGAAAAAGTTAGTTCCCCTTCCATGTTAACGTGTCCAGGGCAATTGCCATTATTCCAGTCTCATTCATGCATCCATTTCTAGGGAAGATTGTCTCACAGCAGACCTCCTGGTATTCTGGCTCTTATAATCTTTCTGTCCCCTCTTCAAAAAATGTTGCCTGAGCTATATATGCAAGAGCTGTGATGTAAATACATCCATGAGGGTAGACTCCCCACAGCATGTTGATCTCTACTTGGTGTCCATTTGTGGTTTTCTGTGATGGTCGCCATTTTCTGTAAAAGGAGGCTTCTTTGATGAGAGGTGGTAGTTACATAATTTGTGAGTATAAGGATAAGATTTAGAATGTACTAAGGAATTGTGCTGGTCTGGCAAAAGTGATGGTAGTAGACTCTTTTCTAAGGTCCATGACCTAACTAGCCATGGGAATCTGGTTAAGTTTCCAGTTATGAGTATGATTTCCCTTTTCTTGAATGAGCCTTAAATTCCATTAGGTAATTGTTGGTTGCCACTGGCAGGTGAGTGACCCTTATTGCATCTTTATCTATATTTTGTAATGATCAACATTGTTTTAGTTCATAGGTTTTGCAGCTGTTTAATTGTTTCCATTCTTGGCAACTTGCAAATACTTTCTGGAATCACAGAATCTAGACCACAGGAAAGAGGCTTTTAGGTCAGAGACAGTCCAGATCATCTGAGCCCTGTGTCCTAAGCATGCAGTGTTTTTAGCAATAGGGTCTCACCTTCAACTCCTGGGGGAAATCCAAGGGCTACACTTACAATCTATACTATTTTGTAAGTCACTTGGATTACTCTGACCAAACATTTAAAAGGAGGTTTCTAGAGCCTGGTACTGGGTTTTTGTTAATCTATGGTTCTTTAGAGAGAATCGTCATGCCAAATAACTTCCTTAAGGTTTGTGTGTGTGTGTGTGTGTGTGTGTGTGTGTGTGTGTGTGTGTGTGTGTATGTCTGTGTTTGTGTCTATGTATGTACATTTAAATGTATTATGTATTAGCTTAAGTAAATATAAGATTCTTTGGGGCTTTATCAAATAATCTTTGTGTTATTTTCCCCTCATCTCTCTTCTGTTTTGACTTCCTTTTGTCCTTCCCAGTTGGAGCTCCCCACCATTTTCCCACTTCCCAGTTTATATCACTTATATCATGCTATTCTCCTTCAGACTCCTCTAGATATGGCCCCATTATATTTTTCTCATTTCCTTGTTTACTCCATGTTATATATTTGGAGCTAGGAACCACAGATGATACAGAACACATAGAGTTCATCTTTCTGGGTTTAGGTTATCTTATTAGATATAATCATTTCTAGGTTCATCCATTTACCTTCAAACTTTTATCATTTTTTTACAGTGTAAAAAAATTGTGTAGATATACCACAATTTCATTATCCATTTATCTGCTGAAGGAAATTTAGATTGTTTACATTTTCTCTTTATTGTGAATGGGCAGCAATGAACTTTGCTGAACAAGTTTATGTGGAGTAAGATGTTGAGGACTTTAGGCTCAGCCAAAGACTCCATTTGCCAAGGAATTAAGGTCAACAACTGACAACTGGGATGTCATAAAACAAAACAGCTTCTGTTCAGCCAAGGAAACAATTAATGGAGAAGAAATACACAGAATGAGAAATAATCTTTACCAGACATACATCTGACAAAGGATTAATATCCAGAATATACAAAGAAATAAAATAAAACCCAAAGAATCAAGGAAACAGTAGACCCAATTAAAAAATAGAGTAGGGATCTAAACAGAGAGTTCTCTATAGAAGAAATAAAAACTGAATGAGAAATACCTAAAAAAAAAATACTCATCATCCTAAGCAGTCAGGGAAGTGTAAATTTAAACAACTTTGAGATTTCATCTCATCTCAGAATTGTTAAGGTCAACAAAATAACTAAGAAAAAATATGTTGAGGTTGTGGGGAAAGAGGGAGTCAAATTTACTGGTGGTGGGAATGCCAACAGCCACTCTGGAAATTGGTATGGAGAATTAATGTCCTTTCCTGTTGAGGGTTAAATATTTCAAGATAGACAGTAATACTAGGAATGATTACTCTCTTGTTTCCTACTGAAATGATTTTCCTTCAGCTGGCATCTCCCTGCCTGTATATAACCTCCATCCTAGTCAAGGAGGATGTTAAGAATTCTTCTCTGTCAGACTTGTGGAAAGGTACTGTAGCCTTATGCATCCTATCCTTGACTCAGCTGCTCTGGCTCTTGTCAACAGTTCAGATGCAGGATTTCTTGCCAAAGCAGAACATCACTCCACATGACCAGCACCCTTCCAGTAACTCCTGTCTTCGTACCCACCCACATTACTCCTACAGGGCCTTCTGTTGTCTGATGCCCTAGAAGGAGTGATAGACAACAATCAAACTCAAATGCACATCTGGCATGTGGTTCTGGTATGTGCCCCATGGAAACAACCCTAGAGTAATAACTAAGTGAAGTAAACACAACTTGAGGACCATAAAAGTCATCTGATTTAGAAAGTGCTAGGCTCTAGGAGTTCTGAAATTGATTAGTGCAGGGACCCATGCTACTATACATGCTTCAGCCCATTTAAGCGGTTTACTGATTTATATATGTTGAACCATCCCTGTACCTTAAGGATAAAGCTAACTTGGTCATGGTGTATAATCTTTTAATACATGCCTGTATTTAGTTTGTATTTTATTGAGTACTTGTGCATTTAGATTGATGAAGTGTGTTGACCTGTTGTTTTCTTTTTGTTGTTGTTGTGTCTTTACTTAGTTTGGTGTTAGAGTAATGCTGGCTTCACAGAAGGAGTTTTAAAGTGCAACTTCTGTTTCTAATCTTTAAAACAATATAAAATATTATTTGTAGATCTTCTTTGAAAATCTGGTAGAATTCTTCTGTGAATCCATCTGGACCTGAGCTTTTTTTATTTGGAAGACATTTTATCACTCTTTCATATCCTCATTTGTTTTGAATATCTTTAAGCTGTTGATCTCTACTTGGTTTAATGTTGGTGATTTGAATGAATCTAGAAATTCATTCATTTCTTTTGGTTTTCTTTGATGAAAAGAAACACAAGCAAAATAAATTTAGAAAACCTTAAGACTAGGGACATAGTAAAACTTACTACTGCAAGATTAGAAATCAATGAATACAGAAGGACTTCTTTATCTATGATCTATGGGAATATTTTTTTATCTATTAAAAGAGAAATTCTAGAAATTAAACCAGACAGAAATGTGGCTGAGCAGGTTAATTCTGGGTCTTGTGGGTTGACTGCTGTATCTCTAGATTGCTGATGAGCCTGCTCTTCAGCTTGCAGACCCCATTCAACTCTAGACTTCTGATCTCACTCATTACTGAGGAAATCATTCTCGATATGTATTGATTACATAGGATTTAGCCTTTGTCATTCAAGTTTCTATTGTAGCTTAGTCAAGCCTCAAATTCTTTATGTAGCTGAGGATGACTTTGAACTCCTGATACTCTTGCTTCCTCCTCTGAAGAAGTGGGACTACAGGTGTGCATCACCATATCTAACTGTTGTTGTTTTAATATTGTAAGGAAGATTATATTGTAGAAGCTCTGCCAGCTGACCCAATTCAGAAAAAAAGGTTCTTAGTCATGGAAAGAATTTCTAGACAGCTGAAGGTTTGTATTTTGAATTCCCATTTCTTCTGAATAGTCGAAGAAAAATCCTTGTAAATACTCTGTTGTAGAATGGTTAGCCTAGGATACTTCAATGACTTACCAATAAGTTTGGAAAGTTTCTGGAGTCTGAATATATGTCTTTGACCTCCAATCTTATATTCTCATTCGAGTATTAAACTCTTATTAATATACCACTACTCACTCTTAAACCATAATTAAATGACTCTAGGAGCTGTGTAGACCTCTAAGATAGTTGTTCTCAACCTTTTTAATGCTGCAACCCTTAAATAAAGTTCCTCAAGTTGTGGTGATCCCCAACCATAGAATTATTTTCATTGTTACTTCATAATTGTAATTTTCCTACTGTTATGAATCATAACATATGTGTGTTCTGGTGGTCTTAGGAGACCCCTGTGAAAGGGTCATTTGACTTTCCCATCCCCCAAAAGGTTCACAACCCACAGGCTGAGAACCACTGCTCAAGATAAGATTTTCAGACTGAGGCAAATTATGAAGCTAACTCATCATACTTGCTTTTGGATCTGAAAATACTGCATAACTTCAGGCAAAAGACCTAGAATAATCACAAGCACCTTTTAAAGCATATGAATTCAGATAGATTCAAAATTTTACTCCAGATGTGCCCCTTCTATGAACTGTAGCATGTTGAAGAATTAGCTTCATGAAGCTAAGTTACTCAGCCCAATAATAAATAAAATTCTCAAAACCAAAGAAAATCAAAAGCTTTGCCTGGAGGAACCACAGTACAGAGTATGCATCTGGAAGGGTTTGAGTGGTTTGGCTTCCTGTTTCAATGGTCTGTTCCAGAGTAGGGGATCCAGAAAGGGTGATTCTTATCTCAGAATGGGGCATGTTGTTTTCATCTCAGGCACAGCCTCTTCAAATATGAAATGGGAAAGTGTGTGCCCATTTGCACTTCAGTATACCAGATTTTTATAGCAAGTGCTTGCTCTGGCCAAGACCCTCACCTGGTCCCCTCAGACTAAGATGTAATAGAGACAGATAAGCTCTATTACTTGGTAGCTTGGTGTGACAGGATGGTTATAGACTTCACATGTATAATGTACAAGCATTCATTTAATGACATTATCTCACATGTCCTTAGCTTGTCCTTACAATCTAGGCCTGCCTACCATATATCACCTTCTTTACTGATAAGGAACCCAAGGCCCAGATATTAGTGGATGCAAAATGCATCATACCAACATTTCTATGTTCTTCCCAGGCTCTCTAGAGCCTGATGGAGCTTTAATGCACTGTAATTTTATTTGGATATATACTGCCTATGGGGTCATTTGTGCTATCAATTCCCTGTTTTTTTCCAGGTGTACTGAAGTGGGGTACCAGTAGATATTTGTCTATGGTGTATCTATGGATACACTGTGGACACAGACAAGCTTGTTGTTGAGAATGGATTGCCTGGTGTCCATGCTATTAAGATCATCCCTCTATAGATCAAGCTTGCGGAGCTGAGGCTGTGCCAAGCACTTTCAATGTCAAACAACTCTCATGTATTGGTGATTCTCTACCACACTGTTTGTACATCTGTATTGTAGTTAAGGTATGATTCCTTTTTCTTTTTCTTTGTTCTTTTTCTTCTTTCTTTCCTTTATTCCTTCCCTTTATCTTCCTTTCTTCTTTTTTTGGTGATACTTATGTTTGAACCTATGGCTTCACTCATGGTATGCAAGTATTCTATCACTGAGTCATATTTTCATCCCAGTCCTTTTTTTTAACTGTTTTTCCTAACATGGTTTCCTTAAGTAGCCTAGGCCTTGAACTTTCGTCTCAGCCTTCCTGGAAGCTAAGATTATAGAGTTACACTAGTAGGCCCTGTTAATATCTGCTTTTTTGAAATTCTAAAATGCTGTTCCCACTTCTGTCCCTATAGCTATGGAGCATACAATAACTTATTGTTATCCAAGAAAGAACTTTGGGCATTTTGAGCTAGCTATTGGAGCTTCATATCTGATTTCCTTCTCACTTTTCTTCCCCACAAGAAGCCAGTCATTATATCAGGCTCAATGAATTTCTATATACTGTTTCGTTCTGCCACTCTCCATCATATTCAAGGGGCCAAAGACTACCATACTGTGCTGAGGTACCCAATCACTTCCAATGATTAGAACCTCACCTTGATATGATCAACAGAAATCAGGACCTGACCCTGTGTATGCTCTGGACTTAATGACTACGGTCATCATTACTATTTCTTTGACCAAAAATGAGTGACTTCTATAATCAAAAAAAGAAAAACTCAGTCTTGTCAAAACTTGATGCCTAGTCCATTATCCATGAACTTATCTGCTTAGTCAATGAACTCAAACCACACCACCTACCGTGTCCATCCTCAATATTCACCACTTTGATCTTTACTACTTACCACCTTTATCCTTACCATCTACCACCTCTATCCTCACCATCTACCACCTCTATCCACACTATCCACAACCACCACCTGATCCTCCATGACTTCCAGATAGATCATCTATGATCTTCATCCCCAGGAACTGTGATCATATATAATTCCCTTTTTTTCTATTCCTCTTGCTTCTTTCACCCATGACTCAGTTTCATGATTGAGGCACACATGTTATGTTTAGTAACTATCTTTCATCACTAACTTTACATGCCATAGCATGTCCTTGAATGTCAGTTAAGGGAAGATTAGATTTATAATGTTACATGCTAAAAAGTAAAAGAGTTACGTAGTGAAAAAGTTGTTTTGAAGAGAGGGACTAAAATGAAGTCAAAGCATGTTAAGTGTAATGCTACAAGTACTGTAATCCCAGTTTGCTTATGTTTCTGTCCTAGCAGGCTTGTTTATTTTGGGAAGTGTGAATTGAGATATGGTCACAGGCTAGCCTTTTTGGAGGAACTAGATGCCTAGACTTATTCTTCACCCTTCATGTCTTCTCTTTCCTTTCCACTATCTCCTGGCACCTGGGACATGATTAGTATTCGTTTATAGAATGAGAGTATAAGGCTGAAAACTCTTGAATGAGGAAACTACTATGAGCCTGAATACTTATTATTGAATGGCCACCATGACTGACTTCCAGTAATGTCCCATTGGAATGGGTGACAAATTGCAACAGACATACTTATATGTGTTTATATAGTATGCTTGCCCTTGTTATGGTAAGTGTATGGGCCATTTATTATGTAGTTGAATTCTTGAGTGTTGAGACCTGGACTCATGTTCAAACTCTACTACCTCAGTGGACTTGGCTTCTGAGGAATTGTTTCCATTCTTATTAAAGCTTGGCTGATAATATTTGTTTCAGTGCATGAATCAATACAGAAAACATTCACAAATCCAATTTATGCCAAGCACAACATTCTGTGGGTTCAGTGCTAGTTAGTTTCACCTAAATATTATGATATAGCTTGCTATAGGCACATGGGATCTTCTAAAGATCACCTAATCCAGAGTTTCCAAGACCAACTGATCTGAGGTAGGTGGGCAAATGCTACACTTTCCATAGCTGTGGGAGGGCCAGAAACAATAGCAGAGGTGAGATAGTTGCCTTTATTGGTCTTTTAGCTTTTACAAACCAGCTCAAATCCCTTTCATGGTGAGGTCTCTTGCACACTACAGCAAATTATTCTTTTGATCTGTATCTCTAGCATTGGTCATCTGTCCTAACATCCTGGTGGGTGTTCTCCTCTCCAGAGCCCAAGCCTTGAAACCTGGGGTGATACCAGCCCCATACATCCTGAATTCATGAGTAGGGCCCATGCCATGGCGTATAGACTCAGCAGTGTTTTGTTGAATTTTCTTGAGTAACATAATTTCTCATATTATAGAATAACATTGAAATAATATAATGTAGTTATGCCAGTGAATACCAAGGTTTGGATTTCTAGCTAGGCATATGTAATTTAACTGTTAATCAAATACCCACACACATTATTTTTAGAGATACCATTAACTAAAATCACATAAAATACTTCTAAAAATATTTGAGAATTTATCATCTGTAACACTTTTAAAACTAAAGTTTATTATTTCTTCTATACTGTAATAAAATTAGCCTGTTTATACAGATAACTTTAAGTCCTTAACATGGATTTTTTAGTGGCTAAAAGACATGGTTTTGATCCTAGACAATTGTTGATTTCATGTTTGAATTTGCAACAGTTTGTTTCTTTGTCCATGCATCCATTAGCATGTTTTAATGCTTTCATACCAGATGTTCCTCCTGAGACAGCGCTGATAGAACTGCCTAAGCCCCATTGAACCTTCCCCGTTTTAACAGCTCATTATTTTTCCTGGAATTTCCATTTGCTTTTTTCACTTTCAAAGATAATGAATAAAATCTCCTCTCCAATTCCCCTTTCCTTTCTCTTAGGACACAGTTCTTTATTATCACCCCCTCTGTTTCCAGAAACACCCAAGGTGTATGTATTGAGAAGTGCAGTTCTATTCAGCCAGAGGCAACTCTCTTGCTTGGTAAGGTTGTCATAGAGATAGCAGAACTAGAATTCCACTCAACCACAAAAAGGGAGTTTCAGCAGATATGCTCAGCATCACCTGACCCACCACAGAGCCTGGTATACAGTAGGTCAAATCTATATTGAGATGAACACTTGTGGAGACCTATTTGTAATCCACTGGGGACAGTAAAAAATCATGAAGTAAGCACAGTTTGTACAAGTGTGGTTCTGTTTGCTGTGGATATTGTTCTATATAAATAAAACACTGGTGGCCAGTGACGAGGCAGGAAGTAGGTGGGACAAGGAGAGAGGAGAATGCTGGGAAGCGGAAGGCTGAGGGGAGAGACACTGCAGCCACCGCCAGGACAAGCAGCATGTGAAGACGCTGGGAAGCCACCAGCCACGTGGCAAGGTATAGATTTATAAAAATGAGTTAATTTAAGATAAAAGAACAGTTAGCAAGAAGCCTGCCACGGCCATACAGTTTATAAGTGATATAAGCGTCTGAGTGATTATTTTATAAGTGGATTGTGGGACTGCGGGGCTTGGGGAACCTGGAGAGAAGCCCTCCAGCAACAAATGGCGCCCAACGGCTCGAGCTTCCACCTTAAACCTGAGAATATTTAATAACCAATTCTAAACAGAGCCAAAACCAGGTTCCTGCTTCTTGTCTCATATGAGCAGCTAGACGGCGCAAAACGCGGGTTTGAACACTGGCGGGTTCCTGGCGTGTGCGTTTGACCGGCAGTATGGCGGAAATGAGGCGTGGAAATGAGGCGTCTGCCTGCGGCACATCAAGCTGTGTGGTAGATTTAGTCTTTACTAGTATTAAAAAAAAAAAAAAGAGGTTTCTGGGCTACACGCTGCTTTGATAAAGCTTAGACCCACTATTTCTGAGACTTGATGACTCCCAGAGCTGGCGGAAAATGTACCACTGCCATGTTGGGCAGCTAAAGTGGGTGGAGCCAGCAGCCACAGCGCAGTTTCAGTCTTAGAATGGTACAGTTTAAAGCAATAGGCTCAAGGCTCAAGGTAATATAAAAAATAAGCCACGTAACGATGGCTACCACACAGAGAATCTGGATTATGTTGTCTTTGATATTTGTAACTGAAGAAAAACATTTGATTGCAAAAGCTGTTGAGTTATGCCAAAATGTATATTTTAAAGGTACCTTGACTTCAAAATTTGGATTTAAGGATATGTTGCTTTGGAAAAGAGGTTCTGCTTTTGTTTCCACAGAAAGCCAGAGGCTATGGATTTGTTCCAGATTAAGATACATCAGGTTTCAACAGCCAAGACCCCCTGAAAGGTCTCCGATGACACCATGGCCCAGATGATCCAGCATCCAGAGCGGTTTCAAGGCAACTGGTTCAAACAATACAGCCTCACGGACTACCCCATAGGTCTAAAATTTTCTTTGCATCCCCATAAGATACAGCGCCCCCCTCCAGCAGGAAGTAGTAAGAGACGCTACGCCCAAATTCCCAAATATACCAAGCTGGCTTTAGAGGTGGAATTGGCTCACTCCCCCTCTAAACCCAGACATATTGCTTTAAAAAAAAAAATGGTTAGGCAATTCTTGTGTCCCAAATCAGAAGAGCCCTCTGGTGTGGGACAGAGAAAACCAATATTTTTATTTAAAACAGATTGATTATAAATGTGATCTCTTTCTAAAAAAGAAAAGGGGATATAATATAGATATATAGGAGGATATAGAGATGATAAGATAAAAGGATAGATTAATTAACCTACTTTTAAAGAACAACTTGTTTAAAATGTTTTACATTGGTATAGATTTTAGTTTATGTTTAAAATGTTTTACATTGGTATGGATTTTAGTTTGTTGATACAAACTTGAAGTTAATATTGTTATACTGTGTATATATATGTTTCTATTCTTGTTTGAGGTATTATGTTTATGTAACTCATTTAAAATTGTAATGGATAATTAAAAAATAGATTAATAATTAGTCATCTATGATAATCATATCTGTAGCCATGTTAGTTAAGTTTTCTAGGTATACATAGATATATTTCAGATAGATAGGTAATCTTCAAACACTTCATAGACCTAGAGAATATGGCATTTAAATAACTTAAAATTCTGTTGATGTGAGACACAATTGCTCCTGGCTGCACCAATTGATCCCGAGAGAATGTTGGGCTTCTAAGACATTTCCATTTGGAAGTTTGTCTTTTTGGCACAAAATGGCCTACTGGGCAAAGAACTGCCCTTGCCTTGATGGCTGACAGTACAAATGCAATGCTCTCCTTTCTGGACAAGCGGGACACAAGGAAATCGACCACTGTACTCTGCCAAGACAGGGTAAGATGGTCTTTCAGAAATCCTGCTTCTGAAAATGGTCTGTCAGATACTCTAGGCCTGTAGCCAATCTGAATGCACCAACAATGCTGAGAAACATTAGGTGACTGTCCAGGCTGCCAGCTGTCTTGGTCTACTCTTGCAAGATTCCCGAAAGTTGCTTGCATCCATCTACCATTTGTCAGGTACCATTATGTTCCTTCTCAGGTCTTTGATGTGGTTAAAAACTAGATAGTTGTAATTTCCTCAGTTATGATAAAAGATAAGTTAGATATAAAACCTTAAACTCACAAATATAAGATAGATAGGACATCTTCTTTAATATTGTAACTATAATTCTTCCTCGGTAATTGTTTTGTTATATATAATTTTACCATGTTAAAGTTAAAACCTTCCTTTTTAAAAAAAAAAAAGAAAAAAGGGCAAGTGCTGTGGATATTGTTCTATATAAATAAAACACTGGTGGCCAGTGACGAGGCAGGAAGTAGGTGGGACAAGGAGAGAGGAGAATGCTGGGAAGCGGAAGGCTGAGGGGAGAGACACTGCAGCCACCGCCAGGACAAGCAGCATGTGAAGACGCTGGGAAGCCACCAGCCACGTGGCAAGGTATAGATTTATAAAAATGAGTTAATTTAAGATAAAAGAACAGTTAGCAAGAAGCCTGCCACGGCCATACAGTTTATAAGTGATATAAGCGTCTGAGTGATTATTTTATAAGTGGATTGTGGGACTGCGGGGCTTGGGGAACCTGGAGAGAAGCCCTCCAGCAACACTGTTCACATGTGTATGTGGTTTAAATTTTCAACTTTAAGCTTAGTCCAGGTTCGCTAAGAAGTATGTGTCAAGACAGAATCGAATTATATGTTTTCCAGTTTTGTTTTAATGAAGAGAATATATCAAAATTAATAAAACAGTGAGGAGAAATCTGACTCAGAACTCTCAGACCAGAAGCAAAGAGATTAATGAAGTAGAAGAGGTGTGTGTGTGTGTGTGTGTGTGTGTGTGTGTGTGTGTGTGTGTGTGTGAGAGAGAGAGAGAGAGAGAGAGAGAGAGAGAGAGAGAGAGAGAGAGAGAGAGAGATCTGAAGCTGCTCTGAAGTCTCCAGTGGCTTCAGCACAGCTGCCAGAAGAACCTAGAGTCACTACAGGTTGTCCTGAGGATCTCATGTAGATTTCAGAAAGCAAAAACAGGGTCCTCAATCACATACCATAGCTGGAAGTTTGTGAGGTACATTTTTGTGGCTGGCACAACTTGTTAGGTTGGGTTTGTGAACTCAACTATCAGTTTTATCCCTGTTAAATTTCATTTTGCTAGAATTTGTTCTTATTTCAAAGCATTCTACTTCATATATGACTGCTAAACTTTGCATTTAATGTCATCTCTAGTTTGATGACAGTGTACTTCATGTCTTTATCTTATTGAATGAGAGAAATAATGAACAGGACATGCCTTATTGACATTTGCACAGCAAGGACCAAGACAACAAAAGACATGCATAGAGGGACAGAGCATAACACTACCATGAAAATGTGGACCAGAAATATCCCTGACAAACACACCTTGCTGAAACAGAGTGAAGGCAGCTGGAACCTGTGATAAAAATCTGCAGCATCACACAAACAGGACCACAGCCTAGGTGTGCCTCTGTTAACTATATGACAACCTACCTGGTAACATAGAACTTTTTGAGTTATTGGAAAAACTCGAAGAGGATTTTATCTACATATCTATATTCTGTGTCTACTATTCATATTCATGTCTATGTCTATGCCAACCCCCATACCAACACACATACTGTCTATACTTATTTATATCTGTGATTGCTAGCCCTATAGTACCCTAAACTTACCCAGATACCCTTACTACTATGCATGCACATGCAGCTCCTATATCTATACCTATATCTATGATTACATTTATTCCTGTACTACCTTACATGTAGCCAGATCTCCGTACTCCCACATCTACACATATACCATCTATATCTATCCCTAGATCTGCCCCATACCTGCACTGATATATACAGATGATGTACCTGAACTTATAAATAACACTCATCTACACCTATGCCCACTGTTATATCTATATCTAACTTACATTTACATTTTCATTTATAGTTGTATCTGCATTTATACCTACCTACCTACACACACACACACACACACACACACACACACATTACACACACCTCCATCACCTGTTTCTACAAATTTACCTATATCTAACCATGTACTTATGCTAATAACTGTATCTGTTTCTACACCTAGATATTAATTTATATCTGTACACACACACACACACACACACACACACACACACACACACACACATATATATATATATACAGCTATACTTGCAACAGTTATATTTACATGTAATCTGTAGTACACCTATCACCTACACTTAATACCTATGCCACACTACACTATAACCTCATATATGTATATACCAGGTCTACAATTGTACCTGCCCCTCTTTCTATGCCTAACTTTCATTTTCCCTCTGTCTAGAGTCATTTATCAGCTTCATCTGAACATTATCAGATGTTCACTGCATCTGAAATGATGCATCAACACCTACATTCACATATTTGAAAATATCTTGTCTAGTTGGAAACCTACAATACATAAAAAGGTTTTCCTCCTGAACACATTGCTATACTTTCTAGAATTCAGTTTCTTAATTTCTAAGTTGGAATAATTTATTTTATGACTGTTAGACAAACTTTCAAGTAAAAATTTTATTGAACTAACTTTCTTTTGTCTGTGTTTTCTTATAAAGTGAGAATGAAAGTTGTAGAAAGTACCTGACAATTAAAACCTGTCTTTTCTTTCAGTGCATGATATAGCTTGGAGGAGTAAATTTTATTCTTTCCTGTCCCTTCACCTTCTATCTGACTTTCTTGGATGAGACTAGTAGTTCTCTCAGGAAGTATTCTATTCTGTGGGGAAAGTAAATCTTAGCATGTCTGAGAATATAAAACATTAAAGGCAAACAGAGTTGAGTGCAAGTTGTCTATATGATGGACTGTATGGCTGCATTGCAAGGGGCATGTGGCTGACCTCCACACTGAAGTTCTTAGATATCATCTTCTGAGTATAAAAGGCTAATAAATGTTCAACTTGAGGGACAGCTGGGTTACAGCCACTTCATCTGATCATGGATGCTAATGAACAGAATGCAGGCAAATTGGCATGATTTCAACCTATCTAAAATAAATGGGAAGCCACCTCAAATGGCTGGCCAAGTGTCACTCCTAATGGTTCTGGCCTTCTGATAGTCACTAGGGCCTTGCAGCTCCATCCCAGAAGCAAGGCTAGTCTATTTACTGAGCCTTGAGTCTTTGCTGTATGTGGTTTTCCACACAGAGCTAAGTCTTAGACAAGTTCTTCTTTCTTCTACAGAGCGTGAATCCTACTACATAGAAAGTTGTCACAGTGAACCCCCTGGGAAGTTTTGTTTGATGGGTTCCAGAGGATTCCCATGGTCATTATTCCCATATTTATCCAAGAGCTATTAAGCTTGCAAATCTTTTTCTTGCTGTAGTCAATGGTTAACTGAAGACCCACAGTATCTATCACTATGATGATGAAAATCAGCACAGAGCTGGCACTCAGTCTCTGAGAATCTCATCATTTACTTCTGTCCTTGTGCTTAGGTATCATCTTGCAAATACTAAGGGAGTTGCAGTTGTCTTTGTCTAACTTGTGAGTGTCTTTGGTTTGGGGGCATTTTTGGTAAATAAAATTTTACATTTTTACATAATAAACCTGATTTATGACCTCATTTCAGTTTTGTGAAGATATTTACCATCAAAGTATGTGGTGGTATTGTGTTCCCCAAAATATTGTGCACCCTAATAAATTTATCTGGGGTCAGAGACAGAACAGCCACTAGATACAGAGGCTAGAAAATGGTGGCACTCACACCTTTAATCCTAGCACTCCAGAGGTAGAAATCCCTCTGGATCTTTGTGAGTTCAAGGCCACACTGGAAATGGCCAGGCATGGTGACACACGCCTTTAATCCCAGAAAGCAAACCTTTAATACCAGGGAGAAGGTGGTAGAAAGCAGAATGGTATATAAGACGTGAGGACCAGAAACTAGAAGCATTTGGCTGATTAAGCATTTTAGGTTTTGAGCAGCAGTTCAGCTGAGTCCCATTCTGGATGAGGACTCGGAGGCCTCCAGTCTGAGGAAACAAGACCAGCTGAGAAGTTGGCCAGGTGAGGTTAGCTGTGGCTTGTTCTGGTTCTCTGACCTTCCAGCATTTACCCCAATAACTGGCCTCAGATTTAATTTTATTAATAAGACCTTTTAAGATTCCTGCTACAAAAGTATGTTGAAGGTTTATTCTTTATAGATTTTTTAATATACAAAGAATACCGAATAGGTGAAGAATTGTCAAAATTCAAACAGAAAAGCATAATATACCTGAAACAAAAAATCAGGCAAGTTATTGGAAAGAAAAGCAAGAGGCTAAGATCCTGTAAGTAGACCCTAGCCTCACAGGCATAAGCCCCAGGAAGAAGGCACTTACCAATCTGGAAACAACATGGATGTTTTCTGACAAGACTGAAAGGCTGTCCTCTCACAACCATTGCCAGTAAAATCCACATCTTCCATGCTGCTTAGTTTTAGAACCCTTCCAGGGCAAGTTTCATTAGTCATAAAGGAGCATTCAGTTTGTCTCTATCCAGTTGTGTGTCCACTGCTATAGTCTGGTTCCATCTGTGTGATTAATTTAACTTACAAGTCCACATGCTGTGTGTGCATCTTACCACTTTTCTCTTTTGCTCGGCCTTACTGGGGTAAGTCTATACTAAATTCTTCATCAGAGACATGGAGACAGGATGGATTAGAACAGTAACTGTCTTTCTGCTGTGAACACAGATTCTTTGTTTTGGAAACTGGAAGCCTGGGATAGCTGGGAGGGATCCCATAGATGAAGTTTCTTGGGGACCAAGACCTTGGTAGGAGCTACTTCATCTCTGTTTCATGGTCTTGAACTCAGAAAAAAATCTCTTAGATTCTGCCAAGCTTATTGATGGCCCTCTGTCCTGCTGGATGTCTCCAGACCTGCTGCTTCCAATATTTTTCAGGGTTTTGTTAGTTCCTTGTGCTTCCATTTCCTAGTATGTTAATCTACTCTGGTAAGAAAGCCCATCAACCCTTCCAGTCTTGCCCTCCAGGTCCAAACACTCCCACCAGAATTCTATAGATTCAGCACATGACTGCAAACTGTGTCTGTAGGAATTAGAACAACAGAGGTAGAGATCCATTTTGGCTCATACCACATTTAGCACAAATATCATGAAACCTCCCATGTAGTGTCACTGTCACTAGCTCAATGGCAACAAAGCTACTTCCTGTTTCCTACATAAATATCCAGGGAGGCATTCTAGTGAATAGAGAGAAATCACCACGTTCCTTCCAACCCTCCTCCCTGAAAGTTTGTCATGGGCAACTGTGTTTGCTGAACCTGCAGCCCTACCATTCAAGGGCAATCTGCCTGTTCAGGGAATAATCTAGCAAGATCAAGGACATCCAGTGACAGAAAGGCAAGAAGTAGGGATATGCATGAACCACATACATCTGTCTACATGCTGAGGAGCTAGTTCAAAGAGCATAGCTTCAGAGTAAAGGACAGAATAGGTTAATAGAATAAATGTTTCAAAACAGACTTGGATGGAGGGGTTCTAATAGAAGATAGCAAGTATCTGCTTTTATGGAAGCATCATAGCATCAGCCTGAGAGCAGCAAATGGACATGATAGAAGTTAGGGCTGGGTAAACAGGAAGCCTGCAATTGTGATCATGCATTCCTAGGGTAAAGTGAAGCCCCATTTTCCCTCAATTTTTACTTTTTATGATTTGATGTACAGCCGTTACAAGGACAGAATCATGACAGTGGGAAGGGAACATTGTGTTTTATATTGACTTAGTTTGGGTAGTACATCTCCTACGCTTACCTTATAGCTTGCTGGATGATCTATAGGAGTAATTAATTCCATGAAAACAGGATACTCATTGTCCAGTCATAGACTTTTGTTCCAAGTAGTGTGCATTATTTTAGAAAATAAATCCAACATCAAAATCTGAAGCTGGGGCTGTGTGTATGCTCACTTTTCCTTCTCCAGGCACATGCTTTAAAAGCAAGGACCTCCTTTTATATATCACTCTTGAAGAACTGAATCTTGAAGCTCCTATCTCTGGGGAACCCATCTGGACTGAAGGGGAAACCATAAGCCTCAGATACACCATGAACTCAGGGATCTTTCATCATGACAGAGTAGAAAAGATGTGTGTAACTAGTCATAAAACAAGTCAGTACATGAGGCTGGTACCCTGGAGAAGAAAGAAAACACTCAGGGAGAAGGATTTTAAGTGGGACACTTACTCATAGCCACCATGCCTTTAATTCAGTTCCTCATGCTGTAGTAACCCCCCAACCATAAAATTATTTTTGGATACTTCATAAGTGTAATTTTGCTACTGTTATGAATGGTGATTTAAAATATTTTTGGAGACAGAAGTTTGCCAAAAGGGATTGTGACCCACAGGTTGAGAACCACTGTACTAGAGGATGATGGTATGTGTCACAATATTTCAGAGGACTTGAATAAGTACTTTGCACTGTTGGATGCTATAATGATTACTTTTTTCATCATTGTAAGAAGTTACTTGACAAAAAAAACTATTTAGTGGAGAAAATATTTATTTTGGCTCATGGTTCAAGGAATATAGTTCATCATAATGTAGAAGGCATGGAGATGGAAGGTCTAGCAGCTTTGACAATGAAAAATTGATCACATTTGGGCAGATCTGGAAGCAATGACAGGAAAATGCCAACTCTCAAATGGCTTTTTCATTTCTGCCTTTTTATTTAGTCTAGCACTACAGTCAATGGGATGGTGACATCAACATTTAGAATGGGTCTTTTATCCTCAGTTAAACCTCTTTGGAAATTCATTCAAAGATGCACCTCCTAGGAGGCTTCAAACCAAATAAAGTTGACAGTAAAATTTTACCATCACAGATACAGAACTGGTGAATGATAAGCTTTAGCATATGACTGAGTACATTTCCAAACAACATTTGGAAGGTCTAGGGTGGATACAAATTATTGTTTTCACTAAAATACAAGAGTAAAAAGGAAAATAGAAGATAGTCCCGTGCCAATGAATATAGCCTAATTTTGAAATAGCTTTTGTTAGGAGGCAGGATTAAATGAAGTCATGCCGACTGGAGAAGGCTAATCAAATGAATGGCATTATAAGAGCTCTAGGAAACAAATACATTAATTACCAAAGAAGCACAAAATTAGTATATGGCAGTTATACCATGCAGAAAATCTCTCATCCTAAAGGTTAGTATTTCATGTGTTGATACCCTGGACTTTGACATTCTTGGAATACAGGAAGGGTCCTGCCTTCCTGTACTCAATACACCAGCTATGTATGGAATATTTTTCAAGAATACCAACACTGATGGGAGGCAATACATATTTGTGATCATTTATTCTTTAATGAAATAAACATACAAAAAGAGATGAGCTGTATTTTGAGTATCATTTACCCAACTCAAATCTGTTTCAAATTTAGGAAGCCTCTGTATTTATATTTCACTCAGTAAGTTAGGTGAGGCCTAACAGTCTACTTCTTCTCAGAGTCCGTTGCAATGTTGATACCACATCCCAGTTGGCAGGCTGTGAACATGGCCTCTGTAGGGACAATACAAATGTAGCCCATCTCCATCTGTGAATAAGGACCAATTTTAAGTAAAAAGGAAAACCTGGATCCATTTCTCATACAGTATGTAGGTAAAAATAAAAATGAACCAGATTCACCTGAAGAAACTAGTCCTTAATAAGCATTATGGAAAACATAGATAAATCAATTTATGAGCTATGACTCAAAATCTATAAACAATAAGGGAAGTGTGGTAAGTTTTATTATATTGAAAATAATTTCATGACAAAAAGCATTAGAAAAATTACAAACTGAGAAAGTATTTACAAGTTAATAGCACATGAAGGGTTAATATCCCATAGACATGTCAAAGATGTTTACAAATAAAACTGAAAGACAAATAACACTATAAAATACCTTAAAAGTACATATAGACTGTGTATAGAGAAAGAAATTAAATGACTGTTAAATGCTATACCTAGTTATCATGAAAGAAATTAAAACTAACTGATACACAACCATTTTCTTTGAAAGGTAAAACTCAGAGTTTTCTACATTTCTTGTGGGAACAAAAAATGGTAAACTCACTGTGAATGGGAATATTTGCAATGTCTAGCAAGATATCTCACTGTTTTTTTTTTTTAAATAGGGAAAGCAATCCATACACCAGAGACTTAGACTCGAGTAGAGACAATGAGTAGCAAGTAGTATGTTGTGACAGCCCACTAGAAAGTCAGCTCAGATACATATCAACTAGGGGGCGTATTTCTTACTCAATGTGATTTTGTCTTTCAGAATGATAAAAGCCCTGAATATCAGCAATGTGAGTGAAAAGCTATAAAAATGAGTGAAATACTTCTAGCATACATTAACAGGAAAATTGAGGTGGGTAGAAAGTGTATATAGCATCAAAAGTATTTTTCCTTGACAAGTAAATATACAAACATATCTCATTTGTTTATATTGAAAATGTGAAATGATAGGTCATATATCAAGTGCTTCTCAGAACTAATCTCTGACAGCCACTAATTCATATTATTTCTCTTTCATCTATGCTTTCTCCTCATTACTCTGATAAAAAAAATGACAGGAACTATGCAGGCCTAGTAGTCATTATTGGAAGAAAATACCAAGTCTGAAAATTTCCAAAATCAATTTAAATTTTTGAGTTTAAGACTTTCAGGATAAGGATTTTGATTCATTAAAGTCTATACAAATTATATTTGTAATAAAAAGGCCACAATCTGAAACATTCTGGCCTGAGCATTCCTATAACTGAAACTTGTTGTAGAATATTATTTTAAGATATGTTACTTTTGTTTATGTTGCAATTTTTGAACTCTGTGAAGCTGTGTTACTATGCTTGTCTAAAACACCTGATGGTCTAATAAAGAGCTGAACAATCAATAGTGAGGCAGGAGAGAGAAATAGGCGGGCCTGAGAGGCCGAGAGGATAAATAGAAGGAGAAATCTATGATAAAGAAGTAGCCAGAGAAGGAGGAGGATATCAGGGACTAGTCACCCAGCTACACAGCAAACCATGGAGTAAAAGTAAGTTTTACAGAAGTAAGAGAACAAGAAAAGCCTAGAGGCAAAATGTAAACAGGATAAGTTAAGGAAAGCTGGCAAGAAACAAGCCAAGCTAAGGCCGAGCATTTATAATTAAGTATAAGACTCCATGTGTGATTTATTTGGGAGCTGAGTGGTGGGCTCCCATAAGAGCAAAAACAACTAACAACAGAAACTCAACCTGCATTGGCCTTATATTGCTGCTGTGAGAACTGAACATAAACCAGGTGACTAAGACTTCAAAACTTACACTCCCTGAGTTCTAGAGACCTGAAGTGTGAGGTTGAGCTTAGACAGGGCTAGCTCCTTTCAGACAGGCTGAGACACTCACCTTCTACAGCTTCAGGCTGCTCTGTCTTTGTCTTTTTCAGGTGTGGAGCTGTCACTCCAGCTTCAGCTCAAACTTCATAGGACACTGCTTTCTGTAGCATCTGCACCTGTACCTATGTTTTTTGCTCGTCCAGTAACCCTAAATAGAATCATGGCTCACCCTCATCTAGCAAGTGCTCATTTCGAATTGTACCTGCAATTTACCCTGTCCCTAAACACAACCATACCCTCTGATGCTTGAGGCAAGATGTTAATACGTCTCTTGGGGGGGGGACACAGCCTTACTTGTTTTCATCTGACCATATTTTAAATTTTAAAGAAGAAAACACTTAAAATGAGCTATACATATATTTAATGACTATTAATTGTTTGATACTTGTTATGTCTTATTAATCTACTATTGTGATGTTATAGTGTATTAGTAATAAATATAAAAATAGACAATTAGAATGTCAGTTTGATTAACTGTCATAAATACCTGCTGTGGGATGGTCTGTATGCCAAATTATTCTGATTGGTCAATAAATAAAACACTGATTGGCCAGTGGCTAGACAGGAAGTATAGGCGGGACTAACAGAGAGGAGAAAAGAAAGAACAGGAAGGCGGAAGGAGTCACTGCCATCCACCGCCATGACAAGCAGCATGTGAAGATGCCGGTAAGCCACAAGCCACGTGGCAAGGTATCGATTTATAGAAATGGATTAATTTAAGCTATAAAAACAGTTAGCAAGAACCCTGCCATGGCCATACAGTTTGTAAGCAATATAAGTCTCTATGTTTACTTGGTTGGGTCTGAGTGGCTGTGGGACTGGCGGGTGACAAAGATATTTCCTGACTGTGGGTAAGGCAGGAAAACTCTAGCTACAAATACCATTTGTTTTGCTCCATAGACATTTGGTGATTGATCCTTCCTTGCTGTACTTAACACTTACCTAAAATTCAATCTGGCTTTATGAAAGCTATTTTAAAAGGGTACTTGTAGTGAGTCAATCACAGTTTGCTTCTCTTAAATCACATCTACAGCTCTTTTATGTTGGAAGGTATCTCCTGGCCTTGGTTACACCCTCTCAGCTCTCTTGACTGTGAATCTCCCCCAGGATCTTCTGCTCACTTCCTCCTCGTCCTACTCACCAGCACCTGGTACAGGTTCATTGCTCTTTTGGGGGCCGTGGATTCTCTCACGTCTTTCCCATATAAACTTGCCTCCAGCTGACACTCATGTAACAATCAGCTAGGATGACAGTGATCTTGTGTTTTGTTGTTGTTTAAAGCAGCACCTAATGCTTGAGGAAAGGGCACATTTTGATTTTAAAGGTACTATTGAAAATCCGTACTTACTCAAAATTTATTGCAGGACCAAACACTACATTTTGCAAACAAACTCCTAGAAGTTCACACTTTCACCTGTAAAAATATACATAAATGAATTTCTTTCTTTTGATAGTAACTCAAACTCTGTGTTCTTTATGAAAGTGTAATTCTGGTGTTACCACAGCTTTCTCTATCCATGATTTAAACAGGAGTATAGCCTCAGGGATGGAGCTTCTGTGAGCACCTGGTGTTGAAGGAGGGTCCTGTGTGATGGATATCCAACAGCAGGTGGCCATGCTACTGAATTCTCAGAGCCAAGTCCATGTAGAATAAGTTTATGAAAGGATGTATATCAAATGTAAAGTGAAAGTTCAGGTATATTTTGAAGCTCTATAGTGATGTCAGCAGCTTTTTGAAACTAGCACTACTGAAAGGTGGTTTGGGAGAAGAACCTTTAGATTCTGGACATTGTTTAAAATTCTAACACACATAGAAGAGCTAGCTTTTAGTTGATATTATTTTAAACTATCTTTAGAGAATGTTCTCATGCTGTTTTATCCTAGGTGTGATGGCCCCTCACTGATGGTTTATAGCCACAAAGTATTACATAGTGTATATAATATGTATTTTCCTATGAAAGGAAAACTCATAGTCACTGGTTATTTACTCACTTCCTTACGGCTTATTCCCAGAAGTGCACACAGTGGGTCAGAGTGTAACAGGCATCTTTACACAAACTGACAAATAGAAAACAAAATTACTTTTCAAAAGTTCTGTATTAGTTCATAAACCAATCAGTGTGCATTGAATTAACATAACTTTACCAAGGCAGATCTTTAAATTTGGGTTATTAATGTCATATGCTTTCATATGACATTACTAACTGAGACTTACTCTTGTGTCTTAGAGATTTGGGAAGGATTTTGTTATGGAAAAAATCACTTCATAGAAAATAGCAGTGACCCTGATCAGGCAGAAAGTTTTTCAATAGACTTCTGACTTCCTGAGCTCAGTATTTGCTGTGTACAGATCTGTCTAGATCACTTCTAGTACATTCTTAATTAGTGATCCATTTCCAATAGGAAAACACAATTCTATTAAAGCATCTTCTTTGGATATTAATGTGATTTTGGCTCTATAATTTCCTTCCCATTGTTCCTTCAGACCACTTAATATTTCATATTGGTAATGAGTGAGTTCTTGCTATTTAGTGCTAATTTTAAACATTGCATCTATTTTTACAGTAATCCTTTTCAGTAAATTAAATAACTGTAATGTTTCTGAGTGTTCACTATATTCATTCCTGTTATAAACATAGACTGTGGCTTTACCCTGAAGCCACACATTTTCTTTGCTATGTTTTCCTGTAAAGCTCTTGATCTCTATTACCATGGTCAGTTCTGCTGACTATCTAGCCCATTTGACAGATTCTTGCACTGGATTCATGCATGGACATGAGCCCCACTATGTGGGCAGACACATCCTCCCAATGAATGTGTGGATATGAGATTCCACTATGTGTGGTGATATGAACTCTACTCTGCCCATAGATGTTTCACAAAGATACCACTCTGCTAGGGTTATTTTGCTGATCTCTCATTGTGTATGACAGGAGGAGAGAGGTCAACCAAGAGGAGAGCTCTAGATTGAGTACAGTTGGTCAAGATTCAAGACTAGAGTCAGAAAGAAACTGGCATTTACTAGGAAGCAAACAATTTTATTTTATCACAGTGCTTGTGATTGAGTTTTTTTTTATACTGTTTATAGGTGAGGAAACAGAAAAAGAAAATTAGCAGGTGTTGGTAGAATTGCTGCCCCCTTATGGTTTCATGTATATGTATATGTATGTATGTATGTA
This sequence comes from Peromyscus maniculatus bairdii, assembly GCF_049852395.1. Classification (NCBI taxonomy): domain Eukaryota; kingdom Metazoa; phylum Chordata; class Mammalia; order Rodentia; family Cricetidae; genus Peromyscus; species Peromyscus maniculatus. The sequence continues at coordinate 38,440,799 of NC_134873.1, read as the reverse complement.
TGTATCTATTGTCTGTCTATCTATCTATCTATCTATCTATCTATCTATCTATCTATCTATCTATCTATCTATCTATCTATCTATCATCACACTACATCCCATCTCATTTTTAAATACTGAAAAGCCCCATGAAATACTCCTGATATATAGATATCTGTCTCACAGTTGTTTGACCAGAGGTATTCTGTCCCCAGGACACATTTGACAAGGGTGTGGGAATCTGGGCAGTCTCAGCTGGAGGAAAGATATTACAAGCTTCCTGGGGATGGAGGTTGGCATGTCACTTAGTACAGGGTCATTGGAGGAAAGCATCTATGGGGCAGGTTCATGTTTATGCTGACACTTTGCTGCTAGAGGCAAAGGGAGAAAAATTTCCATGGTGAAAGTTTTAAAGAAAATGGAGGAGTAGAACTGGGGGGAAAGGGAGGTGGTGGGGAGCAACTGGGAGGAGTGGATAGAGGTCAAACTGGGGATATAATATATAAGAGAAGAATACATTTTTAAAAATCAATTTGAATTGCAAGTGACATTTTTGCACATTTTGCACTCATGGATGTATAGAAGGTGGTGTTTTATAACCTTGTGGTCACAATGAAGACTCACTGTCCTCTCTCTTGCTCTTATGCTGCTGTCCCCTTTCTTTCATGAAGACTGATGCTGTGTTCCAGCCATGTAGAGAGTCTCACACCTGAATCTGGATATTCCTAATGAACAATCACAGTACCCTGAGGAACTTGCTAGTTATAAAATTAACTATTGACCTATTTACTGTGTATGCACTGTATTTACCATCTTCTTATAATGAAGGCAACATACTACCACAAATCCCAACTCTAAAATATCAGGAAAACTGGCTACCTCAGGGCGAGGCCATGATTACTACACACCATGCTCTGGTTTCAGCTTGCATGGTCGTGGACACTATTGTGCAGTAGATACTCATAGCCTTGGTGCTTACTCAGAAGTGTGAGCCATTAGCAGATCTAGAACTGTGTGACGTTGCTGCAGTTCTATCATCTAGAATGGAAAAATAGTTCTTCATTGTGACCACAAGATTATAAAATACCACCCTATGGACAAAACATCACTTTGAATACGTGATGTTAACATTTTCATCGTGTAAATTTTTAAATTCATTTTATAGGCTTTAGTTTTATAATCCAGGTTGAAAACATGACATTGGAATTTTTAAAATTTAAGAACCAACAAAGTAGATTTTCTAATCACTTGTTGAAAAATTTAAAACTAAATCTGTACTTAATAAAAAGCAAAAAAGAAGATGAAAAAGAAAGAAGGAGGAGGAAAGAAAGAAAGAAAGAAAGAAAGAAAAGAAAGAAAGGAAGAGAAAAGAAAAGAAAAAGGTAGATGCAACTAACAGAGTCACAAGCACATAGAAGAAGGGCAAACTACACACATGCACAGCTGAGGTCTGTTGCCGGAGGGCTTCTCTCCAGGTTCCCCAAGCCCCGCAGTCCCACAATCCACATATAAAATAATCACTCAGACGCTTATATCACTTATAAACTGTATGGCCGTGGCAGGCTTCTTGCTAACTGTTCTTTTATCTTAAATTAACCCATTTTTATAAATCTATACCTTGCCACGTGGCTGGTGGCTTCCCAGCATCTTCACATGCTGCTTCTCCTGGCGGTGGCTGCAGTGTCTCTCTCCTCAGCCTTCCGCTTCCCAGTCTTCTCCTCTCTCCTTGTCCCACCTACTTCCTGCCTGGCAACCCACTTCCTGCCTGATCACTGGCCATCAGTGTTTTATTTATATAGAATGATATCCACAGCAGAGGTCTTGACACAAGCAGAGTTCACCAACTAAGTCAGTCTCCTGTAGGGAATAAGGCAGGAGAGTAGTCTAGCCTCTGATTTGTGTTGGGCAGAAAGGTTCATTGGTCCCTCTGAGTCATCACTCAAAAGCCTTGGTAAAAGCCTACTAACCCCTGAGCCCAGAGCTTCCACAAAAGACTGTTTAGGAAAACAGCTGCATTGGGATTAACTGACATTCACTTTAAGAATTTATACTAAATCTGAACGACTGATAATAGCTCTTTATTAGTTATTACCTGCTAAATCCTATCCACATAGAACTGGAAACTGAATTGCTAGACAACAATCTCTGACCTCTCTCACATGGAAGTATCCCACCCATGTGCATCCAAAATGACCCAAGAACATGGTGTTTTCCCCACGTTACATAGTCCCTGTTTGGCTTTGATCTTGAGATTTGCTTCCTGGGTCTGTTCCCTTGTGTTGGGCTCAGGGCCTTCTGCTGTGTAACAGGAATGGCAGTCTACCCTTTGTAGTGACTCAATTCCTATAATCAGGAGAGCTGTGGTGGAACAAGACAGGATAGAGGGGGCTCAAGAGTTGCTATTGACATCTATGGCCACTGCTTCAGTCTCAGAGGCCTGTCTATGGGCAGGAAACACAAGGCTGTTTGACCATATTCCATCTTCTACCAGCACATACAGGGGGTAGCACTCAAGATGATGATGTGACTAGATCCACACCCTTGCCCTTGTCCTGACCTTAATCTTATGTTCTATTACTAGTGTTCAGCATCTTAAGAACCCAACTTAGTATAGTACCTTCTACTAAAAATAGTGACTAATATATTTTGGTATCAAATGTATCATGTTGGCCTCCCATTGATACTGTCAACATATCTATGTGTCTAGAAAGCAAGGTGCCATTGTATTTCACAAATATGGAAAATGCATGGTAGAAGACACCCAGAAAAGAAAGCTGAGTGAAGTATAGAAAGGGAGGGTTGTAGAGGATATAGAAGTAAGAGCTCCTAAGCCATGAAGCAGTTTTGAGGCTTGGCTGGTGCTTGAGCCTTGTCTGAAAGTCAAGTTTTAAGGCATTCCAAGTGAGCAAACAAGCAGAATGGTTTGAGAATCTTCCCCAGGACAGTGCCATGAGACTGACTCAGGAGCAGACATGAGGGCTTGAAAATGTCCCTAGATTCATGCAACAGCATCAGTTAAATATGGGTATAGAGAAGAAAAATGTCTCAAGTTTCTGGCTATACAGTTGGTGAGTATGGTGATAGTCACAGAAACTGTGATCAAAGCAAGGAAGGAAGATCTGACACAGATGGTGAGGCAAATGTTATTGGAGCTCTTGTGAGCAGATGGATTTCCAGGAGTATTGAGCAGGTGGGAGTCATAACCAGGAAAGAACCCCAGGTTCTAGCTTCCATTCAATGTCTCTCCTTAGAACTTCCTTTTCCTTGAAATCAAAAGTTCATTTATCCTGAAATGAGAGAACTTATTAATAATACATGTACATGAAGAGTATGGTATATGGATAGTCTCAAAAGACACCTCAAGGTTCTGTACAAAAAGACACATATACCCTGATTCAGTCTGAGTGGTCCCTTATCTGTACTGCCAATACCACTGTTCAGTCCAGCATGCAATGACATTAACAGGGTAGAAGCCATTTCCTGAAAAATTGTGGATGAACTTGGAAACAATGAAGATGAATAAAACAGAAGCTCTTTCCCATTCCATGATTTAAAATACAAGAGACAGGCTGAACACAGGTCTCAGTACATATGCTGAAGTATTGAGAACACTGTGTATTTGCTTCTGCCTCTTTTATTATGGTTGTTATTGTCTACTTTGAGTCCATATATATTCTTTTGCTATTTTAAATTTTTTATTCTGAGGTTAGATTGACTTTAAGATTGAATTAGTTTATATGAGTGAGATCTTGTTCCATTCTGATCTTTCTAATTTTAAGTCCATTCTTGAATGTTATAATTTAAAGGTATGTTTTTATGATGTTAACATATTATCCAGGAATACCTGTTGCTGTAGATTGCATCTGGAGTGGCCTTTCAAAGCCAATATACTGATGGCCCATGGTACTGTACACTATTACGAAATCTCAAAGCTTTATTTGGTAGGGTTTAGGGTGAGGAAGTTAGGCTACCAGGGATGTATTCTTTAAAGAGGAATTCTCTCAGGGAATGAGATGAGGAATGAAGGTAGAATGGGGGTAGTGGGGATGGCAATAAGGATGGGGATGGGAAGAGTATGAAGATGAGGATATGGGAAGATACCCATATTTCGTATATGAAAATGAATGAGGGACCTTCCAAAAGCAGCCCAACTCACTTCAAAGCTGGAGCATCAGCATCCTATTATGCTCCATATTGCATTCAAATTTCTTTCTATTGGGAAGAAGGGAAAGAGGCAGAGCACTTGAGTATATGAGGTAGGGAGAGGGGAGGAAGCTCCTTCCTCCCCAAGGGCTGGGCTGTTGGTGGGAAAGGTGCATTTCCTCCTGATCAGGAAGTGAGATCACTGACTGTAAGACCTGGGCACATCCCTCTTCAGAGTTACTGTAAAGCTTTCTGGACAGTAGCTCTGGTAAGCCAAACCACAGGAATGGGGATGTGTTGGGAAATAGCAAGATGAAACATATTCCTTCTCATCCTTTCACAATATAATTACCGTTACAAACTTTCTAGAAAAGGGATCAGAGATAGCCACATGATCCTCAGAATGAACAAGCACTCAACAGTGCAGATCCAGTGCCTGCTCCGTCTTATATTACACTTGCACTCTTTTGAGCATCCCTAGGTGATTGACTCGTGCCTCCTTCTGAGGAGCCCAGATTCTTTTTTAATTATTGCCCACAGGGTTGCTCTAATGTGCTTCTCCCTGCCTCCCCACCAGCTAGCTGCACTCGAATGAAGCTGACCTACACTTGGTGAATTATTGATAAGCAGTGGATGAAGTGAAATTGGGAGACGATGGCTTAGGTTAAATAGAAAACACTTTCCCTGTTTATCCAGCTTTTCAATAAAGTGCTGGTATGAAGCTTTGAAATGTGGGTTGTTGGTATAACATTGTGAAGCTGGTGCACACCATTACATGGGTCATTACTCAGTTGTTTCATGCTGGTGTAAATTTTAGGTGCTTCTTTTCCATATTTTTCTAATGCATCTCAGCTGAAACTAAATTGCAATTTTTTTTAGAAGAAAATGTGCCCTCATGGGGATAAAGTTTGTATGTAAATATTCAAATTGATGTGATTGTGTGTAATTTTGGATTCTTATAATGATCTCTTACTTAACCAGACTTTAGCACAGTATTCTTACATGTCGCCTGTATACTAACATCCATAGGTAGATGACTTTTGTCCTCAAGTGTTCCAGTCTGCATTTGTGTCTAGTTCTATGGGTTACAGACAAAATGGTTATTTTCCTCTGTTGAAGTTAAAGGAAAGATACTGGCCCACTATCTTACTGTGGAGGGGCTCAGCAAGCAGTAAAGATCCACATAGCTCACACACAGGTGGGGTTTCCAGGTCCTGCTATGGCCTCTGCTGTGGTTGTCTCAGTTTGAGATGAGATGGTGAAAAACATCATTTAGGGTTCTTCCTTGATCAATTCCAATGGGAATTTTTATCAGATGTATCATTTTTATATATCTTAAATTATAGTCTCAAAATGACTTGGGCCCCTGAACTATCCAGCAATTAGTCTGCCATTCACTAGTTTCCTCACCTGTCATTTGGCAGCAGTCTAGGGGAAGGAGGACAAGGCCACTGCTGGCTGATGACTTGGCTCACTCTATTATAGAGTTCACAAGGACCTAATTAGTACCTGGATCTATTTGTCTTTCTCATTCATTGCCCACCTACTTCTTAGTAGTTCTTAACATGTATTTAGCAAACAGTAAATATTTGATTAATTAATGAATATGAAAGGGCAAAGTTGTACATAATCACTTCAGATTTAATGACAGCCTTCAGGGGTGGGGATGGGGGGAGTGGCACTTCTTCCAGTGAACAATGCATCAGCTGAACCAAATGGGCTAGTTGCCAGGTCATTTCAAGACTACTGTGTCTATACATTTTGTGGAGAAAGAAAAAAACCTTAAGACTCCATTCTGTTCCCCCCAAAAATGCTAGCAGGCTTCGGCACTGTGGTTGTAGTTCTAAGTACATGCTGTGTATGTAGGTCTGTTTACCAGGCCCAGGTTCCAGGCAATGTTCCCTTCAAGGTAGGTCATTCCTGGATAAAAGGAATGCTTCTTTCAGAAATTTATTAAAATTTTAGAATTTCTCAGTAGTATTGGAAATTCAAAGTACAGTTTTATATTTTGTCATGGCAGTCATGAATTGAATCTATTTTCATAAGGAACAATAGGATCTGAGAGTGACATATTGCTAAAAATCACAGACTGTTATTACCTTGAGTCTTTTATGGCTCAAAAAGTATTTATACTATTTTTTCCACCACTTATATGCATTTGCTTATAATTACACTATATTTTCCCTAATTTCAATTGCATTATATTTTACCAAAAGCACTCAATCCATTTGGCTCCAGAAGGAGATGGAAGATTGTAAAACTCATATGTCCATGCATCTCTCTTCTACCATGGCTAACGTGGCTCTCCTTCTACATGGAAATAACAAAGAACTATGTAGAGACCAGTAATGGGGCCATAATAGGGGTGAGGTGATATAGAGGCAGGCTCTGCATTCAAGCCCAGAGGAATGACCCCATAGGGACAGGACAGGCCTTCTATGTACACTGGTCAAAGTTTGCCCTCCTAAAATTGAAGCTCATGAATATTATCATTAAAAATGGTTCAATCCTGGAAAAACTATAGGCTGTGGACATGGGAACTTGAGGGTGGTGGGGGAGAGTACTGAAAGAGATGACTGGAAAGAGGTGCTTTTTGGAGTCAAGTAGAAACCTAATGCTAATGAAACTCCCACAAATCTACAAGGGTGATCCCAGCTAAGACTCCTAGCAACAGTGGATACATAGCTTGAACTGGCCATCTTCTGAGATCAGATTGGTGACTACCCCAATTGTCATCAGAGAGCCTTCATCCATTAACTGATGGAAAGAGCTACAGAGAGCCACAGCCAAACATCAGGCCAAGCACAGGGAATCGGGCTGAAGAGAGAGAGGAAGGGTTGCAGGAGTCAGAGGGGCCAAGGGCATGTCAAGAAAGCCCACAGAAGCATCTAACTTGGCTCATAGGAACTCAGGGTCTGAAACAACATTCAGGGAGCCTGCATGGGACTGACATAAGCCCTCTACACATATGACGCAGATGTGTAGCTTGCTCTATTTGTGGGATTTGTAACAATAGGAGCAGGGACCGTCCCTAATATTTTGGCTGGCTCTTGGGAACCTATTCCTCATACTGGATTGCCTTGCCCAGCCTAAATACAAGGGGAGGTGCTTAGTCTTACTGCAACTTGATATGCCATGCTTTTCTGATACCCATAGGAGGCTTGTCCCTTTCTGAAGAGAAACAGAGGAGTAGAAGATTAAGGAGTCATGGAGGGGAGATGGGGAGAAGGAATGGGAAGAGAGGAGGGAGGTGAAACAGTGGATAGGATTTAAAATAAACAAACAAATAAATAAATGGTGGTTCAAATCATAGCATCTGTGGTTGTTTGCACAAGACCACACAAGATCAAATCATTCAACATTCTTGCATGGAGTGGGAAGAAGTTCATGAGACTTTACCCCTAGCTGAGGAGCAATGGACAGTTGATGGCTTATGGGGAGTGTGATGAGATAGGGAGAATTTCAGCTTTCTTAAAGAATATGGTTCCTGGTAGGTCAACCATACTCCAGTGGAGGGCTCTATAACCAGAAATGTATTGAACAACACAAAGTTGATTCAATGGATTATTAAATAATAATTTAAAAAAGCATCATAAAGTGGTTCAAAGAGGACACTTGCATTTGAGGTCTTGTATAAACACATTTAAGATCCTGGAGAAGATAAGTTAAATGTTTTGTCCAAAGAACAGTTTCCTTGGGAGGAGGGCATGACAGACCAGAAGGTTCTGACACCATTCCCTCCATTTAGGGTTCTAAGATAATTCCTGAGCATTGGTGAATCCTGTATCCACCATACTGCTGCCACCTTCAGCAGACAAAAGAAACCAGCCACAAGTCTCTGTCACAGGAAAAATCAAGGAAAAGGCCAAAGGAGATCATCTAACTCACAGTGTTATAAATTCACACAACAGGAAAAAATGCAAGACATCTGCTTGATGTGGCCTTTCAAAAATGCTTTTTAAGAAAAATCCCTTCATTCAGAGATCTTGAGATTACATTAAACTGAACAAATTAAAAGGAAAATTTCAAAAAGGAAAAACAACATTTATTTGGAATGTGATAAAGGTGAAGGGGTTCCACACCCATCTAATGTGGACCCTGGAAGAGCAAAGCAATATAAAATAAAAAAAAGTCATGCCTTTATGCTCCATTCACACACAGGCATAGCTTCACACCAGCCCTAACTGTGTCTAAGTGAACATGCAAAAAGAGGAAAATACAGTGGAAAGGGAGCTGAATATGATGAAATAAATGAAGGTGTTAATTTTGGAGCTTAAAGAATTTTAGACATAAATCTAAAAACTCATAACTTTATTTTAGAAAATAATTATTTAAGTTTGAAAGAAAACATTTAAAGAGCTTGGTATGCAAAATCAGAAGCACCAAGGGAGAGAATATTGAGGCTTGAGGAGATCAGATATCCATTCTGCCTCTGACCTGAAAGTCTATCTTGATTTATGAAGATAAAGCAGAGCTGGGATTATGTGTTTGTGTCTCCTGGAAGTCTGCATTGGATATGATGTAAGGACAGAACTGTGACCCACAGGCGACTGTGACAACTTTAGCCTTGCTTTGAAAATCAATCTTTCTCTCTCTCTCTCTCTCTCTCTCTCTCTCTCTCTCTCTCTCTCTCTCTCTCTCTCTCTCTCTCTCTCTCCTCTCTCTCTCTCTCTCACTTTCTCTCATGTGTGCAGGTTCTTGCAGAATCCAGAGTCCCTTGTAGCTGGAGTTAGAGGCAGTTGTGAGCCACCTGATAAATGTACTAGGAACTGAACATGGATTCTCTACAAGAGCAGTGTGTACCTTTATTTGCTGAGCTGTCCCTCCAGTTTCACTGTATTTTTGGATACAAGTTCTCTAATCAAATCTGTGAGTTCACTGATGGGACTGGATTGGCCCACAAATTCCAGGGACCTTCTTGTCTCTGCTCACCCAGCACTTGGATTATATCAAATTGAAGTCTTCCTATTTGTGTGGCATTTTACCCACTGAATCATCTCCCTAGCATCTGGAAAGATTTTCTATCAAGCTACAGAATGAAGTAAAGTCTAATGTATATTATATATTCAAATGTACTCACTGTGACTAAAGCCAGGTAGAGAGTGTGATGGAATTATCAATTTACAACAGCAAGTGAGTATAATAAATTAAAAAAATAAATATGATTATGCCTAGGAATATTATTAAAATGTTTCAGATCTACATTAAAAGTTTAGATTTCAAGCACCACATGCATTTTACTCTTCACCTTTCTTTCCATCTTCTCTGAATTTTCTCTAGATCCACTTATTTATTTATCTATATTTTTTAATTCAAAATATTCTTTCACTGCACTGAGTTTGATTTTTTTAATGTATATATCAGGCAGTTACTTCAAGGCTTTTATGATTTTCCCCTTTCTATGTTTATGTGCAGTGTTTCAGGAAGTCTGTGCTTTCCTTGGGTCTTGAAGGGAGGAATTTTTTCCTGGTGACTTTTCTAGTTAAAATTTTCTGCTCTGCAGAGAGCTAGGGAGGCCCACGGAGATCCACAAAGATACCCCCGCAAAAGACTGCTGGCAATGGTCGAGAGACGGCAGGAACTGACCTACTCTGGTGATGGGATGGCCAGACACCCAGATAGTGGTGCCATAAACCCCATCCAAGGACTGAGGAATCTGAAGGCAGACATCCACGGCTGGGCCCCTGGTGGAGCACTGGGAGTCTAATTAGTGAGAAAGAAGAGGGTTTATATGAGCGAGAATTGTTGAAGCCAAGGTTGGATAAAGCATCGGGACAAATAACCAAATGAATGGAAGCACAGGATCTATGAACCAAAGGCTGAGGGGCCCCCAACTGGATCAGGCCCCCTGAACGGGTGAGACAGTCATTTGGCTTGATCTGTTTGGGAGGCAGCTCTGCATTGGTGCCAGGTCCTGGGCTCGTTGCATGAGTTGGCTGTTTGAATCCTGGGACTTATGCAGGGACACTTGGCTCAGTCTGGGAGGGGGGAATGGACCTGCCTGGACTGAGTCTACCAGGTCAACCCCGGTCCTCGGGGGAGACCTTGATCTGGAGGAGGTGGGAATGGGGGGTGGGCTGGGGGGAGGAGTGGGCGAGAGGGGGAGAACAGGGGAATCTGTGGCTATTATGTTGAACTGAATGGTGTTGTAAAATAATAATAATAATAATAAAAAAATTTCTGCTCTGTTTTCCCTGTGTGTCTGTCATTGTATGTCATAAAGTTCTTGTGGTCAGGCCTTCTTTCTTGGATGCTTATTTATGGGAGTGCCCTAAGCCTGGGTTTAATTCCAGCTTCTTGAGCAAGGATTTATATTTGGGCTGTAAATCAAGTTCAAGCCCACTTGGACAAATACTTCTTTGAGCCTTTGTGTCAATGTGATCAGGGTCTGTGTTGCTAGAGAATACTGATCTCAGGCTGGAAATCTGCAAGGAAATTATTTATCACTCTTCAAAGTCACTAGCTTGAAGAACAGTTTTACTCAGTGTTTTGAAGGCAGAGATCTTCTCATTTCTTGCTCATCCTTAAGTAAAAGAAAAGTGTCCTCTGGGGTCCCACCTGTGTTAGACTGGGTATGAAAAGGTCCTAAGGTTACTGCTGGAACTCACAGTCCCAGGACTGGAAACCAAATGCCATCTCTGTACTAAGCTTTCCTTTTTTAAATTACCTTTTGTCTTTGTGGTGTTGATAAGTTTTCTTTTAATTAATGGGTATGTTTAAAGATTCTCTTACTTGTGTGTCTGACCTGTCATTGTTTGCAGTTGAAGATTTCCAGGCTGCCAGACCTACAGACTGCTGACAGCCAAAACCATGTGTGTATTTTAATTCTTTGGTCTGCTGCTTCAGTCTTCAATAGAATATATTTCTCTACACAATAACATGCTCAGTGTCGTTGCCTACATGACGTCAGGTATATTCAGTTGCCTGAACAATTCTGGAGAATGCTTTAAAATGGGAGGGCTGTGAGGTCACCAAGGGAGAGTGGGAGAAAACCCAGCAGATAGAAGAAATAGGTGGCCAATTTGGAGACCTTGAGGGTCTAACTGGAGAGGACTGGTGTAAACTGGGTTGAAAGCCTTGGGGAGCTAAAATCCTAAAGGGGCAAGTCACAGGAAAAGGTGCATAGACTGACTTGGAGAAAAATTCTTGACTTAGAGCCTTTGGGAACTGACTCATGAGTTAAGGGCAGCCATTAGTCTTTTTTTTATATCATGCCAAAGTTTGTGATTTACTAACATTAGTTACTTGGATATCAGCAAGTGCCAGACTGAAGAAAATCTATCATTTGTTAGAGCTTAACTGGCATGAAAAGTGAGAGTTGTTTGCCTGTCACACACAAATTGTGTGCGGTTAATAATGCTGCATTTCCTGCTGTCATCATCTATCCACCTTTCCCCAGTGCAGAATCCATCCTACCTCCCCACTGGGCCTCCCTCACCAACACAGAACACCTTCCTCAGCTGTCCTCAAGTTTACCACAAATTCTTCACACTACAAACTCTTCAAGAGTTTGACAAACTCTCTCTCTCTCTCTCTCTCTCTCTCTCTCTCTCTCTCTCTCTCTCTCTCTCTCGTGTGTGTGTGTGTGTGTGTGTGTGTGTGTGTGTGTGTAATTTCTGGAAGAAAATTCAGAAGTTTGTGTGATTTTCAAAATGTACATACAAACAGGAATTTTAAGTATCTAGTGACTCCAGGTATCTAATTGCTGTCTAGATGTACACAGCCCTCCATGCCTGGTCTCCAGTTCCCAAAGTCTTTGTCAGATGGAGGTCTGAGTTTTAACAAGGCCCGGAGACTGAAGATGGTGGCCATGGACAGTGAGTGAATGGCTTGCCACTCCAGGGTTCATTGACTGAGTACTTTTACTTAAACTGATAATATTTCTGTGATATGCTTAGATTCCTTCCTGTGTTTTCTCAGGAATATTACAGCCAGCTCATAGTTTCATTTTAGTGTTTTGATGAGACTTTATATTAATTTAAATAGTGATTGGACATGTTTACAGTCCTACCAGTAGTGTGTAAGGGCTCCTTTCCTACCACATCCTAAGCAACATTTGGTTTTGTTGTTGCTACTGTGTGTGTGTGTGTGTGTGTGTGTGTGTGTGTGTGTGTGTGTGTGTGTGAGTGTGTTGTGCACACATGTCAATCACAGGATAGCTTTCAGGAATTAGTCCTCTCTTTCTACCTTGTTAAGATAAGGTCTCTTCTTGTTTCTGTCATTGTGCAGAGTACTCCAGTGTTGATGAAAGCTTTCAGATGATTCTGTTATTTCCACCAGAGAGAGAGAGAGAGAGAGAGAGAGAGAGAGAGAGAGAGAGAGAGAGAGAGAGAGAGAGAGAGAGAGAGAGAGACTTCCTTTAGCTCACATCTCACATTGGCCTTGAACTCATTTTGATATCCAGGCTAGCCTTAAAATTCAGATTTTAGTGATCTACACCATGAGTGCTGGCATTACATCCAGCCTCAGTGCAATTTTGATTTGTGTAATTTTGATTTTGATGACTAAAAATGTTGAAGATCAATTAATATGTGCTAATTTTAAAATGATGAAGAATAAATAAAAATGTTCATTTTTATTTTCCACTTTAGCCATTGAAGCTGCATCTCTGAAAACAGACATTACCGTTGAGATGGCTTCTGTTTTGTGTTTGTGTGTTTGTGTGTGCAAGTGTAAAGTAAATTTCTTATACATTTTGTGCCCACTGGGTTCCTCCTCTCAGCTCCTGATGACATGATGGCATTCTCTCTGAACCTCCCCAAATATGTGTCCAGCACCCCCATACACAAAACTTACCAATATGAGTGAGAATCCTCAGTCTGGATCAGCCTCTGTAGTAATGGAGAGCTGTCAGAACAGAGACTAACTTGGTTGAGTGTCAATACCTGTGTCAAGTGAGATAAAGACCCTGACTATCCTGGTTTGGATCATAATGATCCAATGTTTTAGTTTTGTTATTTTATAAATGAATATGACAACAATTCTAGCTCTTATTTATTTAGTTGCAGTTTATTGAAGTATTCTTAGAAGACCTACTTAAGAAGAAATCTTAACTGTGTTTAATAATTAACAAGTACTTACCTAAGGATATGAAGTCATATCTTTATATATTTTGAGTTATTAAGCTATTTAGACAGAATGCCAAATCAATTGTATCAATTTATAGATTTCTTGGTGTTCATTTTTATGTTATTATTTATTGAATGTCCTTCTTGTCCTAGTAGGAGTTCTAATACCCACAGCTTTTACTTTGGGAGGAAGGAAGTTTCAATTCCATTTGTGGCAATTCCTGGCACAGGCCACCATCCTGGCACGTTCTCCCAGCTCCTGTGAGAACATATCCTTTAGGGACAGGTGGAGATTGGCAGTCACTGTTGTCTTTCTAATGGCTTTGGACATTTTCTTTAATGTTTAGTGCAAT